>NC_064290.1:20371578-20671578 GCF_019186545.1 Solanum stenotomum
AGCCTGAGGTAGCAATCCAAACTAACCACGAGCGGAAGGAGAGAAAACGTTTGACCCTACTTTATTATACAATGTAGGCACAAGTATGTATTAGTACATGACATGTACTAAGTATGAGGGAAATGCATAAAACATAAACGTGATCATATAGGGACATTAAACATAATATAAATGACCAAGCTAAAACATAGTAAAACCTTTAAACAAGAATCATAAATCAGGAACATGGTCAATGCATCTTAAAATCATAACGAAAGCTTTCATAATACCTTTTTGAAGGTAACTTAGTTCATTTTGTGGGATATTTATCATTGACCGACATACACCATGTGAGCTATAATATGAAATCCGATGTCTTGCTCTCACATCGGAAAGAGATGTCCTACTTGCCAAGGTAAGGACCATAAACTTTTAACTTAGGTGGATCCAGTAGCTATGTCTTTCTAAGAAAATTCCTACGGGGGAACACTGTTAGGGACAATGAGATTGCTACTAGAGATCCAACCTCTAGTAATGAGAGAGCCTCCATCTCAATATCCTCTCGGTGCTATGTTTAAATCCCAATAGAATAGTCATATTAATATTTATATCATCATACTTGGAAAATCACAACTAAGTTACCAATCCAATCTTAATTCATCATAGAGTAGCTCCTTAAATCATGATTCATACATGCGTAAGAAAACCTTTCACCAATCACGTTTTCTTAATATGTGAGAAAACCTTTTACAATTCATGCATATGTGACAAAAGGTTTCATAATTTCATTGATGCTTATCTCAAAAACAATCTTATTTCATAAAACATCTTTTTCATAAATCATCATTCATAAGTTATATCTTTCTTCATAAATTCATAGTCAAAGTCATGAATAATGCATGAGTCCATACAAAATCAGTTGAAAAAAAAATGTAATTGAATCAAATCATGCATAATAAGATTGAAATCAAACAATTAAATCATAACAAATAGGAATCATGGAGAAATGTATGAAACCCCAATCAAATTAGGTGAAATTGACTTATGAGATTGAGATTCTTTGGGAACTAATGGATGAATGAAATCCATTGGTGAATTCCCACATAACTTGATGATCAAATACCAAAAGCAATGGAGGAAAAATAATACTTGAAGCTTGAATCCTAGATTTTCTTTCTTGAAGCTTGAGAGGATTTGGAGGGGGATCCACGTGGATAGGTTTTAGGGATTTGAGAGTATGAGAGATTTTAGGTAGATTTAGGAGTAAAAAGGTAGTTATAAGACTTAGGAACAGGGGGAAAATAATATAGTATAGGTATTAAATGTATAGGCAAGGACCCAAATACCCTTAATAAATAACTGTCAAACGGTCTTACGGGTTGGACGTACGGTCCGTAGATCTTTCTTTGGCTCGTACTGGTCAACTGTAGAACGAACTTCAAAAAATTCAATTAATTCGCACGAGACCCTCCTATGGTTCATCATATCTTCTATAGTACGTAGACCCCATCCATAGAACCCAAGTTCAAGTCCAAAATTCCACTAAGTCTGGTTCATTCTTACGAAACTATCCTACGGACCCTAGAAGCTACTACGACTCATCATCTTGACTAATTTACTGAGGTCTAATGTTATTTTATCTGAATCCTTTCTATAAGACTCATCTACGACCCGTCCAACACCCTACGGTTCGTCCTGTTCACTCATAGGTCAAACTTCAAAAACATGAATTTTCCAAAATCTCAACTTAACTTCAATAATTTCCCTTCTACAACTCGTAGGATTTTCTACGTTCCGTAGATAGGACTCGTAGTTACTGCATTTACTGAACTTTTCCTTTTTAATCCAACTTTCTAATTTCTGAGGTGTTACAAATAGAGGCGTATTTAGAGGGGGTGCCGTGGTTTCACGTGAACCCATGCTCCCCTCTCTAGATCATATATTATATTTTTTAAAAAATATTTAAATATAGATGTGTGAACCCATGTTCAAAGTATCATATAATAATACGTTGATGATTAGGTGCACCTCTTTAACTGAGGATAGAAATTTAAATCGTATATCTATCTTGTCTTTTTGAGTAACACCACTCCAAGTGGTTGTCGGTGACACTTTTGACGTTTCAACTAATTTTTCTTTTGTATTTTTGCCTTTAATCTTTCAAAATTTTCAAGTGTCTTACATTGAAAATTTCTAAAAAATTAAGCATTGTAAATTTTTTATATAATTAAATCAATTGTGTATATTAAAATTTAAAACTAATAGTATTATATATTTTGAATCTATAGTTTTTAAAATTTAATGGTTCATATTTAGAACCCAAAAGTCAAATGATCAAATTTATATTTAAGATACATTTCTTCGTAATCGTGCACCCATCTAGCCGAAATCCTGGATACGCCTCTGGTTACAAAATCTCCCCTTTGGGAACATTCATCCTTGAATGAGACACTAACTAGCATGAATAGTGTAGGGGAGAAGCTAACAACCCAACATGAATACAAATCTCATCAAAATACACATAAACAAAGAGAAATCACCCCAAGCTAATTCATAACATAAAATCAAGTTTTTCATGAACATGCATGCATTTGGAAACATGAGAATGACTAAAACACATGAATCCAAAAGAATGAACCATGAGTAACTAATACCTCAAGCTAGAATATAGGAACGGAGAGAAAGAGATAAGGATACTTGGATATCATATTGACTTTGGCTTCCTAAGTAGAACCCTTAATTTGTTGATTCATCCAAAGAAATTTCACGAAAGCAACTTCTTTATTTCTCAACTTCCAAACTTGTCGGTCTAAAATCTCAATCAGAACCTCTTCATATGAAAGACTTTCCTTAACTCTCAAGTTTTCAAACGCTCAATGGACGTCAGATCTCCAATACACTTTTCAACAAAGAGACATGGAATACTAGATGTACCGATGCTAAATCATTAGGTAACTCCAATTCGTAAGTAACCTTGCCAATACGTCTTAAATTCTGATATGGGCCCACATAACAGGAACTAAGCTTCTCTTTCTTTCCAAACCTCATTACATCCTTCATGGGTGAAATTTTCAAGTAAACCCAAACATTAACATCAAATTCAAGTTCCTTTCTTTTAACATCGACATAAGATTCTTGTCAACTTTGAGCCATTTTCAATATTTCTCGAATGAGTCAAACATTTTCCATAGCCTCATGTACCAACTCGGGCCCTATCAAATCAACCTCACCAACTTCAAACCAACATATAAATCCTCAAATGGTGCCATTTCAATGTTATAATGATATCTATTATTATAAGCACACTCAATCAAAGGCAAATAATCATCCCAATTACCATTGAAATCAATCACATAAGCTCTTAACATATCTTCCAAAGTATGAATAATACTCTTGGCTTGTCCATTAGTTTGAGGATGAAAAGACATGCTAAGATTCACTTGAGTACCAAGACCCTTCTAAAACAACCTCCAAAATTGAGATGTAAACTGAGTACCACTATCAGAGATAATGGATAGGGGAAATCCATGCAACATTACCATTTCTCGAATCTCGGCTAAAAATGAAGTCTTAACGGGAAGAAAGTGAGTTGATATATCATTAGATCCACAATAATCCAAATCGAATCAAACTAACGATGTGTACAAGGTAAGCTCGTAATGAAGTCTATATTCAAATCTTCCCACTTCCAAGTAGGAATACTAATGTTTTGAGCCAAATCATCACGTTTCTGATGCTCAACTTTCACTTGTTGACAATTTAGACATTTAGCCAAAATTTTCACAATATCCATGTTCATCCCATTCCACCAATAGACTTCCCGCAAATTATGGTACATCTTGGTAGCTCCCGGGTGAATAGAATATCAGGAATTGTGAGATTCTACTGAAATCTGATTCCTCAACTCATCAACAATAGGAACACATAACCGACCTTGATATCAAAGGACACCATCTCTCCCTTGGGAGAAAGCCTCAATGGCTTTTTCAGAAATCAATTTCTTCAGATCAACTAATATCGAATCATGATCTTGCTTAGCCTTCACATCCGATATAAGAGATGATTCAGAACCATTCTAAATAATCAAACCACCTCATTAGAATCAACTAAGTGAAAACCTAATTGGGATAACCTATGAACATCTCAAACTAGCTCTTTCTTACCATTTTCAACATGAGCAACACTTCCCATTGATAGTTGACTAAGAGCATCCGCTACCACATATTTACCTTACCCAGATGATAGATGACACTCATGTCATAATATTTCAATAACTCAAGCCACCTTTTTTGTTGAAGAGTTAAATCCTTTTGGGTGATACATACTTCAAGCTCTTTTGATCGGTAACACATCTACATGAACACCATATAAGTAGTGTCTCCAAATCTCTAAGGAAAACACTACCACCGCTAACTCCTAATCATGAGTCGAATAATTATTTTCATGCACTGTCAATTGCCTTGAAGCATATACGATGACTTTCTCACTTTGCATCAAAATAAAACACACCCAAGACTAATTCGTGAAGCATCAAAATAAACCACAAAACTATCTGATCCTTCCAGTAATGTTAAAATAGGGGCTGAAGTGAGTTTATCCTTCAATTCTTGGAAACTCTTCTCACAAGCTTTATACCATATACATTTTACCTTATTTTGAGTGAATGTCGTAAAAGGAGAATCAATAGAGGAAAATCCTCCCACGAACCTTCTATAGTATCGGCCAAGCCTAAGAAACTTCATATATCTGAAGCGGATAAAGGTCTAGGCTAGTTCTTAACCAGCTCAATTTTCGAAGGATCGACTTGCATTCCTTCACTAGAGACAATATGGCAAAGGAAGGCAACAAACCTCAACTAAAATTCACACTTGCTAAACTTAGAAAATATTTTATGATCCTTGAGAATTTGCAACACAATCCTTAAATGCTCATCCTCACTTAGTAAGTAAATCAAGATGTCATCAGTAAACACAATCACAAACATATCATGATATTGCTTAAAGACTCTATTCATCAAATCCATGAATACCTTTGGGTCGTTAGGTAAATCGAAAGACATCACCAAAAATTCATAGTGACCATATTGAGTTTTAAAACTTGTCTTCATAATGTCACTTTCCTTCACCCTCAATTGGTGATAACCTGACTGAAGGTCAATCTTAGAGAAGTAACTTGCTTCTTGGAGTTGGTCAAACAAATCATCAATCATTGGAATATGATACTTGTTCTTAATGGTAACCTTATTCAATTGCCAATAGTTAATGCACATTCAAAGGGAACTATCTTTCTTTTGGACAAACAACACCGGAGCACCCCATGGAGAGATACTCAGTCTAATAAAACCCTTATCTAAAAAGTCCTTCAATTGATTCTTCATATCCTTAAGTTCTTTCAAGGCAATAAAATAAAGAGGGGTAAAAATAGGTTGCATATCTAGGAGAAGGTCAATATCAAAGTCTATTTCCCTTCTAGGAGGAATAGTGGAAAGATCATTGGAAAACACTTCCGAAAAGTCATATACAATTGCAACTGACTCAAGAGTAGGGGTTTTGGAATCTGTATCCTTAACCCTAATAAGATTATAGATGCAACCCTTAGAAATCATTCTCCTAGCCTTTAGTCAAAATATGAACTAACCCTTAGGAGCATAATTTTCCCATTCCCAATATATAATAGGTTCGTTTAGAACCTTGAATGTGACTAATCGGGTCCTATAATTTATAGAAGTATAACATGCATGAAGCCAATCCATCCAGAATAACAACAAAATCTAACATATCAATATCTTCAAGATCAACATGAGTGACTCTATGAGAAATGGAAATAGGAAAATTTCTATAAACTCTCTTAGCAACAATAGAATCACCAACATGAGTAGAGACATGAAAGGGATTTGAAAGGGTTTCAGGACTAACATCAAATCTCATGGACATATAAGGAGTAACAAATGATAAAGTAGTACCCAAATGAAGTAAAACTTAAACATCAAGGTGAAAGACTTTCAACATACCGGTCACAAGATGTGGAGAACTCTCGTGATCATGTCGAGTTTGAAAAACATATAGTCTATTTTTCTTTAGAGCACCCAAATTGGAACCACTAGGGTGAGCTTGCCTACCATCCCTTCCCTTAGTAGTAAGCAACATTCAATCTCTCATCTTTTCATTACTCTTTCCATAATTAAAGCAACCATCTGTACCGACCAAACATTTGCCATAATGTTTCTTGCCACACATTGTGCAAGTAGGCTTCAAAGACCCACCACTATGTCCTTAGAGGCTTAGGGTTAGAAACCCTATCCTTGTTGAACTTAGAGGTCAGAGCATTAGAAGATCCCTGACCAAAAAAACTTTGCCAGAACTTAGAACGACCTTGTCCACCAGACCTAGCATAAGAAAAGTCAGCATCACCCACATAAGCCCTCTTGGACTCCCTTGACCTCTCTTTGAGTTTCTTTTCCTCAATTTGATGTGCATGAACCACCAATCGAGATATTTCCATTTCCTTGATTAGCATGACAGTTCGACACTCTTTTATAACCAAGTGAGAAGCACCCGACATAAACTTCCTCATTGTTACCATAGAGTTAGCAACCATTGTAGGATCATACTTAGCCAAGAGTAAACTTCAAAGCATACTCCTTCACACTTATATTACCTTGTCAAAAATTAATGAATTCAAGTACTTTTGCCTCCCTCATCTCAAGAGGAAATAAATGATCAAGAAAAACTCCTTCGAATTTATCCCAATCAAAAGTAATCATATCAACTAACCTCTCACCTTTCCATTATTCAAACCAAACTTGAGCAACACCCTTTAGTTAATAAGCAGCCAATTCCACCTTATCCACTATTGACACTCCCATAATTTCCACTATCTTGTAAATCTCATCAATGAACTCTTAAGGACCCTCATAAACTTTCGACCCATGAAACTTTGGGGGATTTATCCTAGTGAAGTCCCTTAACCTTGTAACTGTCATACCAACATTTGGGTTCACGATAGCAATGACTTCTCTATGAGCTTGAGATGTCATAACTTGAGCCAACACTTGGAACAACTTTAGAGTAGTGAAAGACGTGAAGTTTTCTAAATGCTTTATTGCCTCTTATTCATGAATATGACACGCTTCACACTCATGAACAATACTCTACTCAATGTGGCTTGTAAGACATCCTAGGACCTTTTTCTAAAACCTTGTGCTCTATACCAAGTTTGTCATGATCCAAAGTGTAACCTAGACGTGCCAAGGTTTATAAGACTCGGAGATACCCTACATAAGCTACTTGATATACATAATACACAATATAATAAACAAAAAAAATGTTTAAATAGAAAGTCTCATATCATAAAATAGAAGTTGAAACATAAATGTGGAATCTTAGCTATGTCTTGACAAGCCTTTCTAAAACATAACCTGAGTGGTTGGGACGTAACCCATACACCACGTGCAAAGTTTGAAGGTAAAATACAACACAAGCAATAAAGTTTTCATGGCCTTTCCCTTAGAGTATGAGTACTCACCAGTCTACTAGTATGAGGTAGAAATCTAAACTATCCACGAGCGGGAGGAGAGAGAACATCTCACCCTACATTATTAGACAATGTAGGCATAAGTATGAATTAGTACATAGTATGTACTAAGTATGAGGGAAATTTATAAAACATAAAGGTGATCATATGGGGATATTAAACATAATATGCATGACCAAGCTAAAACATTGTAAAATCTTTAAAGAAGAATCATAAATCATGAACATGGTAAATGAATTTTAAAATCATAATGAAAGCTTTCATAAAAACTTTTTGAAGGTAACTTAGTTTATTTTTTGGGATATTTATCATTAACCGACATAAACCATATGAGCTATAACATGAAATCCCGCATCTTACTCCCACATCGAAAAGAGATGTTCTACTTACCAAGGTAAGGACCATAAACTTCTAGCTTAGGTGGATCTATTACTTATGTATTTCTAAGATAAATCTTACGGGGGCACATAGTTAGGACAAGAAGATTGCTATAAGAAACCCGCCTTCTACTAATGGGAGAACCTCCATCTCAACGTCCTCTCAGTGCTAAGTAAAGATCCCAATGGAATAATCATATTCATATTTATATTCATATTTACATTCATATTAATATTCATATTCATATAATCATACTTGGAAAAGCACAATTAAGTTACTAATTCAATCTTAATTCATCATACAATAGCTCCTTAAATCATGATTCAAACATGTGAAGAAAACCTTTCACCAATCATGATTACTTAATATGTGAAAATACTTTTCACAATTCATGCATAGGTGAGAAAACCTTTAACAATTTCATTGATGCTTATCTCAAAAGAAACCTTATTTCATAAAACATCTTTTTTCATAAATCATGCATAACTTTCATAAATCATCATTCAAAAGTTATAGATTTCTTCATAAATTCATTGTCAAAGTCATGAATAATGCATGGGTCCATATGAAATCAATTGGAAAAATGTGTAATTGTATCAAATCATTCATAATAAGATTTAAATCAAACAATTGAATCATAACAAGTAGAACCCATGGAGAATTGTATGAAACTCTAATCAAATTAGGTGAAATTGACTTTAGGGATTGAGATTAGTTGGGACCCAATGGATGAATGGAATCTATTGGTGAATTCCACATACCTTGATGATCAAAGACCAAAAGAAATGCAGGAAAAAAGAGACTTGAATCTTGAACCCTAGATTTTCTTCATTGAAACTTGAGAGGATTTGGAGGGGATGAATGTGGATGAGTTTTGGGAATTTGAGAGAATGAGAGGGTTTAGGTAGATTTAGGAGTAAAAAGATAGTTATAGGACTTAGAAATAGGGGTAAAATGATATAATATAAGTATTAAATGCATAGAAAAAGACCTAAATACCCTTAATAAATAACTTGTGAACAATCTTACTAGTTGGACCTACCTGTACTAGTCAACCGTAGAACCAACTTTAGAAACCCAAAAATTCAATCAATTCCTATGAGATCCTCATACGGTCTGTCTTTTCTTCTATGACCCATAGACCCCATCTATAGAACCCATGTTCAAATCAAAATTTCACAAAATCTAGTTCACTCCTATGAAAGCATAGTATGGCCCATAGAAGGTACTACAACTTGTCATCTTAACTAATAGACTGATGTCTCATGTTATTTTCTCTGAATCCTTTCTATGAGACTCATCTACGGACCATCTAGCACCCTACGGTTCATCTTGTTCACTCAAAGATCAAACTTTAGAATCTTGAATTTTTCTAAAACTCAACTCAGCTTCTACGATTTCCCTTCTATGACTCATAGGAATTCTACAGTCCCTAGATAGGATTCGTAGTAACTACATCAGTACCAATGTTGAACTTTTCCTTTTAATCCAACTTTCTAATTTCTAAGATGTTACAAATTTGTAATGGCCCAGCCCGCTAGTGAAGTTGTCTGCTTTGGGTGTAGGCCCACATGAATTTAAAACATGTCGCTATTTGGTAAAGCCTACTTTCTTATATAACCAATATCTCTGATGAGTTTTCTTTTGTGGAACTTCTTTTCTTTAACTAGGGCGTTACATTATGTCATTGCTCAGTTATCTTTTGTTTAGCTTATTTGTTTGTTCACCTATTATCCATATCCTTCATGCTTAGTACATTCCAAGTACTGACACATACTCTATGCTACATCCTTTCATGATGTAGGTTCAAGTCCTCAGCATCTAGATCACTCGTAGATCGTTTCTCGATCCATATTTAATAGCTACAGTGGTGAGTCCTCATACTTCGAGGACAACAGATATGTTTTCCATTTCAGGCTTTTATTTCAGTATTTCAGATTTTGCTAGAGTTAGCTGGGGGCATGTCCCAGCAACTCTAGTTAGTAGTGGATTTTTCAGACATAATATCAGATTCAGCTTTAGTTTTGAGTGAATGTTCAGTGTCATTGAACTCTTAGTAGTTATATATATATTAAGATCAATATTGAGTATTCCCATCTTTCAGTTATCTCATGTTTTAGCTTTCACAAAGTATCTCTTTACTTAGTTGTTTTAGTATGCTTATGATATGCCATCTTCAGGGTTAGCTTAGGGTCACTCATGATCCTAGGTCCCTTGTTTATGTCAAAGGGATAGCCTCGGGGCGTGACAAACATGGTATCAGAGCATTAGGTTTAAGAGTCTTAGGATATCTGAAAAGCTGCACTAAGTAGAGTCCCTTTCATGAGTGTGAAGTGCTCCACATCTATGAGAGGGAGGCTGTGAAGTGTTTTAAGAAAAACTTTACTTTCATCGCTATTCTTATCATGTGTGAGGTATTATCCAATTTCTCCGTTCTAATCCATCGTTATGTGTTTCAGATCATGCCTCATCGTAGAACTTACACAAGGAATGCTAATGCACACAATGCTAATGCAGCTCCTTTAGTCCCAGACCATGAGGTTTCAAATGCAGAATTTCAGAATGCGATTCAGCTCTTGGCTCAGAGTGTAGCCAATTAGAATAATCAACATGCTCCAGTTCCTACAAATGCTAATAGTGGGTCAGCAACAACCAGGGTTCGATATTTTGTTTGAATTAATCCACCTAAGTTTTTAGGGTCGCAAACTGGTGAGGACCCACATAACTTCATTGATGAGGTTAAGAAAATATTTGGAGTGATGGTAATGATAGGGTGGAGTTGGCATCCTACCAGCTTAAGGATGTGGCTCACATTTAATTCACTTAGTGTAAAGAAAATAGGGGTGCAGATGCAACTCATGTGACTTGAGACTATTTTACTATACCTTTTCTTGACAGGTTCTTCTCGAGAGAGTTGAGGGAAGCTAAAGCTCAAGAGTTCATGAATTTAAAGCAAGGTACCATATCAGTCCAAGAATATAGACTTATGTTCAACCAGCTCTTCGGGTATGCTGTACACATGGTTGCCGATCCAAGGGCATAATTGAGTAAGTTTCTATTTGGGGTATCCGACATGGTGAAGACAGAGTGCTATGTTGTTAGAGGATATGAATATCTCTAGGCTTATGACTCATGCTCAGCCGGTTGAGGGAGATAAGCTTAGGGAAATGTCTAAGGACAATAAGAAGGCTAGAACAGGGAACTATACATACTCTCAGCAAAAATTGAGTGGTGGAATATTGATCACAATTTCAGCAGAGGTTTACAGCCCCAACACCTTTCATCTGCTAGTGCTCTATCCCCCAGGTTTCGACAGGATCAGAAAAGTAGTAAATCAAGCTCTAAGTCTCAGGGGAGTGCTTCTAGTAATAGGACTTTCCCAATTTGTCCAAAGTGTGGTAAGAACCATCTCGGAGAGTGTCTGGCCCGCAAGGACGATACTTTGGGTGTGGTCAGTCTGGCCATAGGCTGAAACATTGCCCTCCTGCTAGGCAGGGGCAATCAGGTAACAATAATAGGGTTCAGCTCCAGCAGCACCAGTAGGTGACCCAACTCAGCAGGGTGCTTCATCTAGTACTGGTGGCGGTCAACGCCATAATAGGTTGTATGCTCTCGAGGCTCGCCAGGATAAGTGAAATTCTCCTTATGTGGTCTACATTACGAGTCTTTCATTTAGATTTTTATGCATTGTCAGATCCAAGGGAAACTCTTTCTTTTATAACTCCCTATATAGCAATAAACTTTGCTGTCAATCCAGAAACTCTTTCAGAACCCTTCTCAGTTTATACTCCAGTTGGTCACCTCAACAAATCTTTTAGAGTTAGAAATGGTAGATTTCGATATCATTCTAGGCATGGATTGGTTACATTCTTGTTATGCGTCAGTCAATTGTAGAACTAGGATAGTTTGTTTTCAGTTTCCAAACGAGCCAGTCTTAGAATGGAAGGGTAGTAGCTCAGTGCTTATGGGTCAATTTATATTTTACCTTAAGGCCAGGAAGATGATCTCTAAAAGGTACATCTATCATTCTGTTTGAGTTAAGGATTCAAGCTCCGAAACCCCAACTCTTGAGTTAGTCCTAGTAGTAAATGAATTTCCAAAAGTGTTTCCATAAGATCTTCCTGGAGTTCCTCCCGAAATGGAAATCGATTTCAGAATTGATCTCCTTCCAGATACCCAACCTATTTTGATTCTTCTTTACATAATGGCTCCAACTGAGCTTAAGGAATTGAAAAAACAACTAAAAGACCTTCTAGATAAGGGCTTCATCAGACCGAGTATCTCTCTATAGGGTACTCCAGTGTTGTTTGTTAAAAAGAAAGAAGGTTCTCTCAGAATGTGCATTGACTATCGCTAGTTGAACAAAGTCACAATCAAGAATAAGTACCCTATCCCATGATTGATGACTTGTTTGACAAACTTCAGGGTGCTAGTTATTTTTCGAAGATATATCTCAGATCCGGTTATTATCAGCTCAGAGTAAGAGATACTGACATCCCAAAAATAGCCTTTAAAACTCGGTATGGTCATTATGAATTTGTAGTTATGTCTTCTGGACTAACAAATTCTCCTGTAGCTTTCATGGACTTAATAAATAGGGTGTTAAAGAAGTATTTGGACTAGTTCGTTATCATCTTTATTGATGATATCCTCATTTACTCTAGGAATTAGGAGGAGCATGCGACTTATCTGAGAGTTGTTCTGCAAAATGTCCAAGATTGCCAGTAATTTGCTAAGTTAAACAAATGTGAATTTCGGTTATAAACAGTTACTTTCTTTGGTCATGTGGTATCTAGCGAAGGAATCCAAGTGGATTCTTAAAAAATAGATGCAGTGAAGTAATGGCCCAGACCCACCTCTCCAATATATATCAGAAGTTTCTCGGGTTTGGCTAGTTATTAGAGGAGATTTGTCGAATGATTTTATCCATAGCTTCCCCATTGACCAAGTTAACTAGAAAAAGGTTAAGTTTTAGTGGTCATATGAGTGTGAGACGAGCTTCTCAGAACTGAAGACTAGGTTGACTACACCTTTGGTCTTGACCTTATTAGATGGTTCAGACAGTTATGTGATTTATTGTGATGCATCCAGGGTCAGCCTAGGTTGTGTGTTGATGCAACGAGGTAAGGTTATAGCTTATGCTTCTAGACAACTTAAGCAGCATGAGAAGAACTATCCGACTTATGACCTCGAGCTTGCAGCAGTAGTATTTGCCCTAAAGATTTAGAGACATTACTTGTATGGTGTTCACATAGATATGTTCACAGACCACAAGAGCCTCCAGTATGTGTTCACCCAGAAAGAGTTGAATCTTTACCAGAGGAGATGGCTTGAATTTCTCAAAGACTATAACATGAATGTGCTTTATTATCCTGGTAAGGCCAAAGTAGTAGTAGATGCTCTCAACAGACTTTCTATGGGTAGTGTAGCACATGTTGAAGAAAAAAAGAGGAATTAGCCAAAAATGTTCACCGGCTTGCTCGCTTAAGAGTTTGCCTTATGAACATATTAGATGATGGTGTGATAGTTCAGAATGGGTCAGAATCTTCATTGGTAGCAGACGTTAAGGAAAAAAAAGACAGCGTTCCTATATTGCTTCAGTTGAAGGGTATACTTCACCAGAAAAAAGTAGAGGTTTTCTCTGAAGAGGTAGATGGTGTACTTCGTTACAAAGGTCGCTTATGTGTTCTTTATATGGGTCAGTTGAGACAACAGATCCATAAAGAAGCCCATAACTTGAGGTATTCTTTATATCCAGAAGCCACTAAGATGTACCGTAATCTGCGAGAAGTATTTTGGTGGAACGACATGAAGAGAGACCTAGCAGATTTGATGGCTAAGTGTCTTAATTGTCAACAGGTTAAGGTAGAACATCAGAAACCAGGACGTATGACTCAAGAGATTAGCAATCCTACATGGAAGTGGAAAGTAATAAAGATGGACTTCGTCACGGGTTTACCTCGTACTCGTAGACAACATGACTCCATTTGGGTAATAGTAGACAGAGTTACTAAGTTCTCTCACTTTTGGCTGTCAAGAGTACAAATTCATCGGAGTACTACACTAAACTCTACGTTAATGAGATAGTCAGGTTGCATGGGTTCCCTTGTCTATCATCTCAGATAGAGGTCCTCAGTTTACCTCTTATTTTTGGAAATCATTTCAAAAAGGTCTTGGTACTCAGGTAAATCTCAGCATAACATTTCATCCACAGATGGATGGACAGGAAGAGCGTACCATTAAGACCTTAGAGGACATGTTGAGATCTTGCGTGATCGATTTCAAGGGAAATTGGGATGATCACCTACCTCTCATAGAGTTCGCTTATAATAATAGCTACCATTCCATTATTCAGATAGCCCCTTATGAGGCATTATATGGGAATAGATGCATATCTCTAATTGGTTGGTTTGAAGTAGGTGAAGCAATATTGATTGGGCCAGATTCAGTTCAGGAGGATATGGAAAAAGTTCAGCTCATCAGAGATAGACTAAAGAAAACCCAGAGTTGTCAGAAGTCCTATATAGATGTAAGGAGGAATGGACTTAGAGTTTAAGATTAATGATTGGTTTTTTCTGAAAGTGTCACCTATGAAGAGGGTGATGAGATTTGGCAAGAAAGGGAAGCTTAGTCCTAGATATGTAGGTCCTTATAGAATCCTGAAAAGGGTTGGTAAGGTGGATTATGATATAGAATTACTAGCAGAACTAGCAGCGATTCATCCATTCTTTCACATTTCCTCGTTGAAGAAGTGTGTGGGTGATCAGGAATTAATAGTACCATTAGAGAGCGTGGCTGTGAAGGATAGTCTCATTTATAAAGAGGTGCTAGTTGAGATTCTTGACCGTCAGGTTCGTAGGTTAAGAAATAAAGAAGTCATTTCAGTTAAGGTTTTATGGAGGAGTCAGTCCGTAGAGGGATCTACTTGGGAAGCAGAAGCAACCATGAAGGACAAGTATCCTCACCTCTTTCCTTCTGATTTGGTTTCAGCTTGAGGTAATAGTTCCTCTCCCATCTCTTAGTTTACTCTTGCATAAATCAGTCTTAGTATCATGTTCCTTTAGTTGTTCTTGCATTTTCAGCATATTTGCATGTTCTTGGAACTCAGTTAAGCCAAATTTCAGTTTCTAGTACTTAGTGGTAGGGATTGTAGCTCTTTCCCTCCATACCCAGCTAGTTTAGTCTTTATTCGAGGATGAATGTTCCCAAGGGGGAGATAATGTATCACCCTGGATTCGATAAAGGACAAAATTTTAGATTTTTAGAAGTTGCACGTGCCACAGACGGAGGCCACCTATGTACCACAGGTTGAGCCACAGACTGTATGTGGGATCTGTGGTTGGTCACCTCAACTTCACCAGAAAGTTCAATGAAGGCACGAACCACGGTCGTACCTATGGACCGTAGGTCAGACCACGGTCCGTGGTCTAGGTCTGTGGATCGTGACCCTCAGCACCAGCTCTTTGAAGCCAAATGATGCCCTACCAGGATGGTCTGTCGGTCAGTCCACGGTCCGTTGGTCAAGGGCCGTCAATCGCTTCATCAGCTGTTAAGTCAGGGTCATTTTGGTTATTTCCCCTATGCTTTGGACATTTAAACTACGTCGTTTTAACCCTAAACTACGTCATTTTGGTCAGTTTTAGACTAATATTCTAGTCAAACTTTACTCTAAGTGATTCATTCACCAAAATTCATCAAACATAAAGTAAAAGAAGAGAGAGGTGACCTAACCCTTCCAAGAATGCAATAGGTTTTCTTCGGTTCCTGCCCCAAAATCGAAGGATTTCTCTATAGACTTCGTCACCAGGTATGTGGGATTTTACTAGTGGGTTCCTTTCATCCACTAGGTCCCTAGAATTCAATTAGATTCTTGATTCTCTATATCTTGTTTAGACCTAGGGTTTCTAAAACCTTAGATATTAGTTGTGATTTAGATGTTATAGTGTTCTTAATAAGATTATCATGTTTTCGTGAAATCATTTCTTAGTCGTTTGCATGAAACTCAGAACCCTAGTTGTGTTGACTCTTAGTTCATGAATTACACTTGCTAGGTTAGTTAAACAGATATACATGCTCTAGTTTCGAATGTTTCATTGTCAGTGTTTAAATGTTGCATTCTCATACTTTCATGTCAAAATATTAAGCTATCCAGTATTTCAGTTATGTTGTATTATACACATTTTCAGTTGGGAGTAGGCTTAGCACCGAGTTGGACTAGGGTTCAGCGTACCCTCATAGTCCTAGAACTACGTGCCTCCGTAGGTTTATAAGTCCCCTCTATGGGCATCATATTTAGTGATCACACTAGCCATGGCTTTATAACCCTAGCAAGGTATATTGGGTCCTCTCGATGGGGTGAATACATCGAACTCCATGTTTAATTCTCATGGTTTTATGTCGGTTAATAGTAGCTCCCACAGTCAAACTCTAGTGCATTTGACTAGGTTTTCAGTTATACTTCAGTATTCAGTCTCAGCATGTTATGTAAATAATCAGTACTTGGTCATTGCATCCAGTTCAGTTCATTTTAGTATATTTAAGTATTATTATTATAATTCAGATTATGTCATTGCTCAGTTATGTTTTGTTCAACTTATATGTTTGTTCAGCTATTGTCGATATCCTGCATGTTCAGTACATTCCAAGTACTGATACATACTCTGTGCTACATCCTTTCATGATGTAGGTTCATGTCCTCAGCATCTAGATCACGCGTAGATTGGTTCCCGATCCATATTCAGCAGCTTCAGTGGTGAGTCCTCTTACTTCGAGGATAATAGACATGTTTCCATTTCAGTCTTTTATTTTAGTAATTCAATCTTTGCTAGAGTTAGCTGGGGGCATGTCCCAACTACTCCAGTCAATGGAGGCTTTTTCATACATAATATTAGGTTCAACTTTAGTTTTGATTTAATGTTCAGTATCATTGAACTCTTAGTAGTTTTATATATATTCAGATCAGTATTGAGTATTTCCCATCTTTCAGGTATCTCATGTTTTAGCTTCCGCATGGTATCTCTTTACTCAGTTATTTTAGTATGCTTATGATATGCTAGCTTCAGGGTTAACTTAGGGTCACTCGTGATCATAGGTCCTGTATTTACACCCAAGGGGTAGCCTCGGGGCGTGACACAACATGGTTTTCTTAGGGTTCAAATGTTACAGAGACACCACAAATTCATATTAATTAATGGAACCATTTCAAGATACTAGTCAAATCCAGAAATACAAAAGAAGGTTGGGAATGCAATATGTCAACTACAATCCTAATGGTCAGATTTAGGTAATTATTAATGATAACATTCATGTAGGAGTTATTTCAGATTTCGAGCAACAACTATCTTTATTACATACTCTAGAATATGGAAAGTAAGTTTTAGTCTCTGTTATGTATGCTATATACTTTGCTAATGAGAGATTAGAACTATGGAATGATCTTTATTACATTACTCACAATCAGTCTCTACTATGGATGGAAGGAGGGTACTTTAATATCATTCTAAGTGCTAAAGAAAATATTCGGGGTCTTTCTGTTTACCCTCAAGAATATGAAGATTTTGCTTTTTGTATTAATTCTTGTGAATTAGGAGATGTTTATTTTTCTGGGAGCCCTTTTACTTGGTGGGACGGCAGAGTAGATGCAAGGTGTATCTTTAAAAGACTTGATAGAATTGTGGTTAATCAACGGTTACATGACCTTTATGGTAAGATTGTTCTACAACACTTGGCTAGGACATGATCTGACCATTCTCCATTACTGATCTCTAGTGGGGCTAGTAATTTTTCTTTTTCCCAAGTTTTTAAAATTCTAAACTAAAAGTGAAGACATTTTGGAAATAGTTCAACAAAACTGGATAGTAGATGAATATGAAGATGGTTTTATTCAGTTGAAGATCAAACAGAAAGGAGTGAAGCAGGCCTTACCTAAATGGAGTAAAAAAATATTGGTGTTGATTTAAACAACTAGCTATCAGGAAAGAAATTGTAAGAATTAAAGAAGATTAGTTTTGAAGAAATAACTTCCCCTGAAAATAGATCTGTATTATAGAAGGCTCATGCTGAGTTAAAACTTTACCTCTATTATGAGGAAGAGTATTAGAGACAAAAAGTTAGTGCTCAGTGGTTTGAGGAAGGGGATAGACACATAAAATTATTTCATTGTTTAGTGAAAGGTAGAAGGAATAGACTTGCTTTTAAGAGAATCAGAAGTTCTAATAGTGACTGGGCTGAAGGTGATATAGAAATTGCTGCAGAAGCTGTTAAATTCTTCACTGATCAATTTACAGGTGGAAATATTTTTGATAACTTGTCTATGTTACGCCACATTAATCTACATATTTCATTGGAGGAAAATGATAGATTATGTGAAATGCATGGAGAAGAGGTGGTCAATTAGGTGGTATTTGAACTTAATGTTGAGAGTTCTTTTGGCCCTAAAGGCTTTACTGGATGTTTTTTTTTATAGAAATGTTGGAGTATAGTAGGTGTTGATGTTATTAAGCTGGTGCATGCCTTTTTCTAGGGATCTGCTTTACCTAAGTTTATTACTCATATCAACTTGGTTATATTACTCAAGAAAGAGGTCATTCGATCTTCTTTTTACCCTTAGATCAATTAGTTTGAGTAATTTCCTCAATAAATTTATCTTTAGACTACTTCATGACAGGTTAGAGAGTCTATTACCTAATTTATTTCCCTTCATCAATCTGGTTTTGTTAAAGGCAGGAGCATTATTGAAAATGTCCTTCTGGCCCAAGAAATTAACTCAGACATTATAAAAAGAGGTAAACCTGCTAATGTAGTTATTAAATTGGATATGGCTCAAGCTTATGATAGGGTTGATTAGAGGTTTTTGATGAAAATGTTAGAAAATATGGGTTTTGATAGGAAGTGGATGAACATGGTGTGGAGATTAGTGTCCCATAACTGTTACTCTATCCTAATTAATGGGAAACCACATGGTTTTTTTCATTCTACTAGAGTTGTTAAGCAGGATGATACCCTATCTACTACTTTGTTTATTCTATCTACTCTGGTGTTATCCAGGGCTCTTCATCAGTTATTTTCAAACCATGAGTTTAAATGCTATGGTTTGACTATATGGAGTGAACACATCAATCATCTGGCTTATACAAATGATATAGTTATCTTTGCTAATGTTGACAAAAGGTCTCTTCAGTTAATAATGACAACTCTTAGCCTTTATGAAACACAGTATGGTCAATTCATCAATAAAGGAAATAATTCCTTTTACATGTTTAATAAGGTTGCTCTTGTTCAGGAAATGGAGAATGTGACTAGTTTTTTGAGAGGAAAGTTCTCTTTGATGTATTAAGGGTGCCCAGTGGGCATGCTAAGGAAAAAAAGTACAATTTGCAAAGTTAATCAGAAAGATCCAGAACAAGCTTCAGGTCTGGAAATGGAAGCAACTATCATTTGGAGGAAAGTTTGTTTTGATTAAGAATGTACTACAAAGTATTCCCTTATACTTATTATCAACTATTGGTCCTCTAAATTGTGTCATTAATGATATACATGGGATGTTTGCAAGGTTTTGTGGAACTTCAAGGAAAAGGGGAGAGTTAAACATTGGATTGCACGTGATACTATTTGCTTACCTAAAGAAGAGGGAGGTCTTGGTTTCAGATCTCTATTTGATATTTCAAAGGCTCTTTTTACTAAGCTGTGGTGGAATTTTAGGATCAACAATACTCATTGGTCCATCTTTATGTGGAACAAGTATTGCAAGAGACATATACCTTAAATGGTGGAATAGAGAGGAAGTTCTCAAATCGGGAAGTTAATTCTACAATCTAGGGACTTTTTTAATCAAGAAATATTGTGGGAACAAAGAGAAGGACATTCAAGTGTTTGGTTTGATAATTGGACTCAACTAGGTGCTTTACATTTCCACATTCTTCTCAATTATGCTTCATGGGAATATGGAAAATGTATATGAATTAGTAGATGAAGATGGATGGAATGCTAACTTGTTGCAGGAGTAATTCAATGAAGAAATGAATGGTTAGATTCTTCAGGCTTTAAGCAAAGGGCAGAATTAGATGAAAAGGATAAAGCCTGGTGGATGCCTACTAGAAATGGAAAATTTTAAGTAGGAAGTTCTTGGGAGCTAATTAGACAAAGGCAAGAGAAACATAGAAATATAATGCAAATCTAGGAAAAAGGGATCCCTTTCAAATTTTCCTTTCTTATGTGGAGGATGTGGCATAAGAGGATCCCTATTGGGTAAGTCCTGGTGAGGATGAGAATCACTAATGAGGTAGAATGTTGTTGTTGTGATAATATGGTGGCTGAGATACTTGATCATCTGCCTATTCATTGTTCTACAATTGCTAGTCTTTGGAAATTTTTTGTAGATGCTACTGTATTACATGGTCCATTAATACAACAGAAATAAGTAGTTGACTTATGGTGTGATGCAAAGTGTGGTAATAAGTTGAGGCCTTCACTTAAGGCAGTCCCTGCCATTATCATTTGGCAAATTTGGAGAAGAAGAAATATTGTAAGATATGGTGGAAGTATGTGAAAACAAGCTATGATTTTAGGCATTAATAGACATTTATTCCTATTTGCTAAAATTAGGTATCCATGGTTTTCAGATATCCCTAACTCCTGGCCTATGATTGTGAAATTCCTAGAAGAATATTCCCCTTTAAATTACAGCAAGGTGGTGGTTTGGAACTACCTAGCTTTGGGAAGTTTCAAATGCAACACATATGGTTGTAGTAAAAGGAATACTGGTAGAGGAGCTTTAGCCTTTTGTGTGAGGAATGCACCAAGTGATGATTTGGTGTATGCAGAGTAAAGAAAACCAGGAGAGGTTCTAGCTATTGAAGAAGAAGTTAAAGCAGTGAAATTGGGTTTGGAGTACAGTGTTTATAATGGTCTTGTACCATTGACTAAAGAAACTAATTCATTAATCACAAAGAAGATATTGGATGGTGTTTGGGAGATTTCTTGGGTTGTCTATGTTGATGTGAGAAATATTAGGGAATTGTTGAGCAAAGTGAATGTGGAGATTGAGCATATACATATAGAAAAGAACAAATTGGCATATTTTTAAGTAATAATGCTATTCATTTTGTAGGTACATATACAAATACAAGAACATACAATCAGGCTCATGAATTACCACATTAGGCTCAAGCTATTATTCAATTGGAAAAAAGCAAAATGCCCAATTTGTGAATTAACAAAGTAATGCATACAAAAGATCAGGACAAAATGAAGACAATTTATAGGATATATAACAACAAAAAAGGAACAAATACAAGGATACAAAGTTAGCTACAAGTTAGTATATTATAGTTCATTTGAACAAGGGTTTCAATTGTATTGAATGTTTGAGATCCTTGTCTGACCTATGGAACTGTATTATTCGATGTTGCAGTTTTGCTATTGAGAGGTGGTTAAGTTCATACTTGTTCTTTTGAAATTGTATAAGTGGTATTAGTTCCTCTGGAACTCATTCTGTGCATGATGGACGAGTACGTGTAGTGATACTGATACTGTCCACAGTATTGCTCATCTGGTTTCTAGTTAATTTCTCGATCTTTTTGTACCTTTTACGTCGTTGAGATGAAGAAGTTTTCAACGAGATTGATTCCATGAAATTTGTGAGAGTTTGAATGTCTACATAGAAGTCACTCAAGCTCAGGGAGATGAAAGACTCATAGGAGAGAATAAGTCCATTGAAGGGTAGTGAAGCTGATAAGATGGAGACCGGTGGGTTTGTTCTAGACCTTGACTTTTAGTTTATTTCTTTTTACTTCTTTGTTTTATTTCCTTTTTTTTTTGTTTGGACTTGGGTCACTTTTAGGTTCGTGTAGGTTCTGTTTGTTTTGCTTTGTATAATAAATGGGTTGATGTCTGATCTAAATTTTAAAAAAAAGTTTAACCTAGAAGGATTTGAATCTGAGGTAAATGAGGTGGATGGAGTTGCTAAAGGATTATGATATGACCATTAGTACCATCTGTCTAAGGCCAATGTGGTGGCAGATGCATTGAGCCGGAAGACAGTTAGCATGAACAGTTTGGCTTACTTGGGGTGTCTAAGCGACCCTTAGGTAGAGGGATTCAGACTCTATCATCTAAGTTCATCCAATTGGGGATTTTAAAAAGGTGGGGTGTTGGCCAGTATTGAGGTTAAGCCCAAATTTATAAAGGAAATCAAGGCTAAACAGCGTGAGGATGAGAATTTGAACAAGCTTAAGAATACGGTAGTGTCTGGGAGGCTCCAGATGCCACACTCGATGCCAGAGGGGTGCCCAATTTAGAGAGCAGATTTGTGTTCCTTAGGTTGATAATTTGATTCAGAAGGTATTGACAATGTCTCATAGTTCATAGTATTTGATTCATATGAGTGTAACCGAATCGAGACATGATGCATTTTATTGGTAGCCTGGGATGAAGATGGACATAGTTAAGTATGTGTCTAAGTGTCAAAATTGTCAGCATGTAAAGTATGAGCACCAATGTCCTGCAATATTACTTCAAAGGATACCCATTCCTTAGTAGAAGTGGAAAATGATAACCATGGACTTTGTGGTGGGTATTCCTAAGAATTTGGGAAAGTATGATTCCATCTAGGTTATTGTAGACATGTTAACTAAATCAACCCATTTTATTCCAGTTAGAGTGGATTATAATTCACAACATTTGGCCAAGATGAATGTGAAGGAGATAATAAGGTTACATGAGGTGCCCCTTTTCTATCAGCTCAGACATAGTCACTCAGTTTACTTCTAAGTTCTAGGGTAAACTATAGGAATAGTTAGGAACTCAACTCACTTTTATTACTACTTTTCATCCTCCAAAAGATGGTCAACTGTAGATGACGATTCAGGTGCTTGAAGACATGTAGAGAGCATATGGGATTGACTTTGGGGGCCATTGAGATCAGTTCATATAGTCATGTGAATTCTCTTACAACAATATATGTCACTCCCATATAGACATGACACAATTCAAGGCACTTTATGGAAGGGTATGTAGATCCCTTATCGGTTGGTTCGAGGTAGGTGATGCAAAACCTTTGTGCGATGACTTGGAAAAAGAGGTGGGGTATCCAAACCAAGTTGTTGGTGACCTAGAGTAGACAAAAAGAGTATGTGAAACACAAAGTAAGAGACATAACTTTCCAGGTTGGTGAGTAAGTTCTATTGAAGGTGTCACTAGAGAAAGGAGTGAAGAGGTTTGGAAACAAGGGTAAACTTAGCCCTCGTTACAATGGTCTATTTGAAGTTTTGACATTGTGGGGCTAGTTGCTTACAAATTAGATTTGCCTCCTAGTTTGTCTAAGTTTCATTTAGTATTCCATTCATCCATACGGAAGAGGTACCATGGGGATTGGGGGTACATTATCAAGTGGGATTTGATTTTACTAGGTAAGGATCTTCAGTATGAACAGGAGTCGGTTGCAATTCTAGATCAGGATGTCCAGAGATTAAGGACAAAGGAAATCAGATCAGTGAAGGTTCAATATAAGCATCATCTGATTGAGAAAGCCACTTAGAAAACCAAGACAAATATGCGGGACACGACCCTTACTTGTTTAAGGATTCATGTACTACCTTTTTTTTTTACTTAGCCCATCTTTTAATTGTTTGATTGCTTAGGGATGAATGATGGGTAAATTGGTATATATTGTAACTGCTCCTCTGATTGTTATGATAAACCAATGGTGAATGAATTTGGGTAAGAAAACTTTCGGAGTAATGACTTGAAAATTTCAAGCTAGGCCAATCTTAGAAGGAATCTGAGCCATGTAAAGTCTAGGGAAATCAGGGAAAGGATGTGTAAAATGTCTAAGCTTGGGTTGTTTTTTCTATTAGCTAAGACATTAAAAAGTCCATAGGGCTTTTTAATATTGAGCTTGGCATGAATGGGTTAGTTTAGAATGTCAAGGTTGGAAGGTATGTTTTGAAATGGAGACTTTTAGGGAGAATTTTGAGTTTTTCTCCTATGCAATCCACTACAACAAGTCTCACATTGATATAATGGGGGAATTGATTCCTTCTAGAGTGGGTGATTTCACTATGGTGGTGCCGCTATAGCGGGTTGGGGCTGCTATGGCGGGGTAAGTCACAGTTTATTCTGAAATTTCTTCTAAATTGCTCATTATTCTGCAAACACATTTTGGGAAGAGCAAGGGCGACCTAGGGTGATTTTTCTATAATTTTTTTCATCATCATCATTAAAGGTAAGTTAATTACTCCCTTAGCTTGGTAATTAGATTCTTAGGCCATAGAATCTATGGAAATTGCCTTAGGGGAGGGTTTTGGTTGATGTAATGGTGGAAAAACCCTGATTTAATTGGAATGATCATGAGAATGGTCTGAAAATGCAGAAAATAAATCAACAATTACGTAGGTGTTGAGAACTTAGCCAATTTAATACACACCTCATAAATCTGTTTATCTCGTGTACAAGCCTCTAACGTGTGAAAACATAATTGAAAGATAAATACAAGTATCAATGTCTTTGTTTCTCAAATAGATTAAAGAATAAAATAAGAAATAAGAGGGTCCACCGGGATGAAAAGTAACTATCTATCAATATATCCTCTAAAAGCCTAAGAGAAAGATGAAGAAGAATGGTCACATGGGTCTGAGCTCGAAACCTACACAAGTGTGGAAGCAATGAGTGAGTACCAAACAACACATTATTCAACAAGCAACCCATCAAATAAGGTAAAACTAAGCTAGAACATGAGTACTCATTTCATCCCAACCAAACCACCTCAACTACAGCCTGCATAGAAATTATCCCAACCTACTAGTTACATAGTCCACAAGGCTTAACAATCATAGTCCAACAATCACAGTTCATCAATTAACAAGTATCAAGTTAATTAATCACACGCATAAAGTATGCCAATCACAAGCATCAAGTATCTCAATCACAAGCATCAAGTATCTCAATCACAAGTATGAAGTTCATAAAATCACAACAGTCAAACCTTTTCCGAAACTATTTCCCATTGGCACAATACCACTCGCCATAACCATTTACCATTGGCACAATACTACTCGCTTGAACCATTTTCCAGTAGTTTTACATAATGTCACTTGCCGGGATAGTTTCCCATCGACATAAGCACCATTGGTCTCATCAAAGTGTACATAAATTAATGTAAATAGGAAATTTCACACCATAAAGAAAAGACGATAAACTGAAGTAATTCAAGTCCACAACAGTTCCATCAAAGCATTTCATCAATTAACAAACTAGGATCTACACTCAAGGCAATTCACAAAACACAACTATTACTACGTTGCCTTTTTCATTTAATCACCTTTTCAATCATTAAGATCAATTAATTAGAGCAATTGAACCCATCACCTCATTCCTATTCCTCCCCAACAGACACAATGAAGAGAAATATAAGATTTTACAAGTTTTACAAGGTTTAGAAGTTCACTTGACTTAATTTAATTAAAAGTCAATCCAGGACTTGAGGATTTCCTTTTCGAATGATATCCAAAGCAACACAATCTAATCAAACAAGTAATCACAATAAAAGTCTAGAGATAACAACATCCATATCACACACTTTGAAAAATGGGGCAAATCAACTCAAAAATCCAATTCTGAAAAAGAGGTTTGAATCCAAAATCATTACTTGAATAAATTACACAAGTCATTTGGAAACTATTAGTACCATTTAGAAAATGGAGTTGTATTCAACTCATAATCATCTTCTTTCTAAATGCTCAAGTTCACGAAAACCTTGCTAATTTCCAATCAAAAATCCTAATCTTTGATGTTAAACTCCACAAATGATCAAAGGGAATTGAAGTTTTAGGATAAAAAAGACTTACCCTAATGATTCGCCACAAAAAATCTCTTTAAAATTGTCTTCAAAGGTTTTCTAAAACTCAAAATGGGAGAAAATGAGGGTAAACCCAAAAATTTCAAACAAAAGGGTCTCAGGTATCGCAAAAGAAAACTCATGTTCGCTTTCATGAACATCGTGAAAGTGACCACCTAATCAGTAAAGTGATCCCCGAAAAAGAATGACCTCTCACTTTCCCGACCCACCCCTCCCTAAAGGGAAGGCCGTGAAAATAGTCAGACGCTCGAGAACGCGAAGGCCAAAGGGGGGGCGACCCTACACAAACGCGGCCTATACCTCGCGGAAGTGATGCTCGCAAAATCTAACAACCTCTTGTTAATGCGAAGAACTCCAAATATCAACAAAATCTACAAACTCTCAAATCTCCAAATGAACCCTCGGGATTCATTCAGAACCACTTACAAACAAACCGTATATATTATTCGACTAAACTCGACATCCCGACACAGTGGAACCATTGTAACATGAATATGATGTCTCTTTGAGCCAAATCTCGTGTAAGACACAATAAATTAATCAAAATGCCTAAAAGGCCAAATTAAGCTCGGGACTTTTAAAAATTAAATCAAGACCTCCTTTAGGCCTAAAATCATCCTAGAATCCAATAGAATTGTCAAATATCCAATTCGAGCATTCAAACTCAGAATAATTACCAAAGTCAACTCAAAGGCAAAAATCTCAATAAATTCCAACATACGACCTCAAATCCATACCAAATCTGAAACCAACAACTTTCTTGGACCAATTTCTTCATTTTGAGACCCAAAATTCCCAACAGACATTGAAAACTACTTTTTCAAAAATTTGGACTTTCAAAACTCTAAAATATTCACAATTCATAACTCTTAACTCGAAACTCAAAACATATTTCAAAATCCAACAAAAAATTACTCGAGATTACTATCGGGAGCGGTAAAATGGTAAATTTAGAAAAATGACCAACCGAGTCATTACATTATCCATCACTAAAAACCATATTCATCCTCAAACATAATGTAAAAGACAGTACCTCAAGCCTTGAAAAGCTGTGGATATCTGCCATGTATGTTGGACTCCATCTTCCAAGTCACCTCTCGAGCTGAACAGTGTTTTCACTACACCTTCACTGAAGAAAAATCATTAGCCAAAAGCTTTCAAACCTGCTATCCAGAATATCACTATGCTCCTCTTCAAAGACTGTAAAACCTTAAAATATTCTAAGGCAAAGGTCCAAGGAAGGGTTCAAGGACGGTAGAAGAGTTCACAGTCAGTAAACCCAACCTTGAACTCAAGCCTTGTGAAAACTATTCTAAGGGGAGGGTCCAATGAAGGGTTCAAGGATGATGGAAGAGTACATAGTCAGTGAACCCATCATTGAACTCAAGCCTTGTGAAAAATATTCTAAGGAAAGGGTTCAAAGATGGTGAAAGTGTACATTATCAGTGAGCCCATCCTTGAACCCAAGCCTTGTGAAAAATATTTTCAGGCAAGGGTTCAAGGACGGTAGAAGAGTCCACGGTCAATGAAGCCATTCTTGAACCTAAGCCTTGTGAAAAATATTCTAAGGCAAGGGTCCAAGGAAGGTTTCAATGACGGTGGAAGAGTCCACAGTCAGTGAACCCATCCTTGAAACCAAGCCTTGTGAAAAGTATTCTAAGGTAAGGGTCCAAGAAAGGGTTCAAGGACGGTGGAAGTGTCCATGTTCAGTGAACCCATCCTTGAACCAAAGCCTTGTGAAAAATATTCTAAGGCAAGGGTCCAAGAAAGGGTTCAAGGATGGTGGAAGATTCCACGGTGAATGAACCCATCCTATAACCCAAGCCTTGTGAAAAATATGCTAAGGATAGGGTCCAAGGAAGGGTTCAAGGACAGTGGAAGAATCCACGGCCAGTAAACCCAACCTTGAACTAAAGCCTTGTGAAAGCTATTCTAAGGCGTGGGTCCAATAAATTGTTCAAGGACGATGGAAGAGTCCACAGTCAGTGAACCCATCCTTGAACCCAAGCCTTGTGAAAAATATTCTAAGGAAAGGGTTCAAGGATGGTGAAAGAGTCCATGATCAGTGAACCCATCCTTGAACCCAAGCCTTGTGAAAAATATTCTAAGGTAGGGGTTCAAGGACGGTGGAAGAGTCCATGGTTAGTTAACCTATCCTTGAACCCAAGCCTTGTTAAAAGTATTCTAAGGCAAGGGTCCAAGGAAGGGTTCAAGGACGGTGGAAGAGTCCACAGTCTGTGAACCCATCCTTTAAACCAAGCCTTGTGAAAAGTATTCTAAGGTAAGGGTCCAAGGAAGGGTTCAAGGATGGTGGAAATGTCCACGGTCAGTGAACCCATTCTTGAACCCAGGCATTGTGAAAAATATTCTGAGGCAAGGGTCCAATGAAGGGTTCAAGGATGGTGGAAGAGTCCATGGTTAGTGAACCCATCCTATAACCCAAGCCTTGTGAAAAATATTCTAAGGAAAGGGTCCAAGAAAGGGTTCAAGGATGGTGGAAGAGTCCACAGTCAGTGAAACCATCCTTGAACCCAAGCCTTGTGAAAAATATTCTTAGGCAAGGGTCCAATGAAGGGTTCAAGGATGGTGAAGAGTCCATGGCCAGGGAACCCATCCTTGAACCCAAGACTTATGAGAAATATTCTAAGTCAAGGGTCCTAGGAAGGGTTCAAGTAAGGTAGAAGAGTCCACTGTCAGGGAACCCTAGACTTGTGAAAAATATTCTAAGACAATGCTTCATGGACAAGTTCACGGCCAGTAGAATAGTCCCATCCGTGGAGATAGACTTAGAAAAAAAATATCCTGGTCTAAGGTTCACGATAGCCTTTACTGGCTATGAATCAATGAATGGTCAGTGAAAGCCTTCCTTGAAAGGTACCTGTCAGTTAACTTTTTCAAAGGTATATGGGTTATTTCCTATGCATCTATTACGTAAACTAGATCATTTTAATCCTAATACTAGACCCTATATAAGTTATTCTAAGTCAAAATAAACCCATTCACATCATTATTTCCAAAACCCCAAATATTTTCCCCATAGTTGATCCTCCCCAAAAATCTTCTCTCTAGAAAACTCAAGAAGAAGAAGAAGAAAAGCAAGTTAAGGCAAATTTCTCCATTGATGAAAGATTTGTTAGGGATTTATAATCAAGATATGATAGCTTATTCATCCATGGATTCTTCCATCATGGAGCCCCCTAAATTTCCTCCAATTGTGAAGAAAACCCCCAAATTCTAGCTAGGCTTTCTTCCTATATTCTGGGTAGTGTTGAGTATGATTCCAATTGAGTGGATAGTACTTGTTTATGATTGATTTAGCATTGAATTATTTTAATATGAAGATATTATATGTTTTCCATGGCTAACACTAGTTTAATTGATGAAATTGTAGTAATGTGGGTTTATGCCATGAAAGGTGAAATGGAGGATTTATAGATGACCTTCTAGCATTGATGACTTGTATAGTAATTGTTCAAGAATAGAAGCATGTAGGCATGAATTGAATTATATTATAGTATATATGATGGATAGTGACTAGTAAAGCTTGAAGTTGAACCTTTATGATGAATTATGATTAGAATCACTTAATAATGAAGCATGAAGTTAGAATGCCTTGAAATCTAGGTATGTATGATGATTGTAAGAAGTAAAGCTTTTAGAGTAAGTCTTGTAGTCTTGAATATTGATTGCTAGGATTTTGAAGGTAAGGCTAATATGATGAATTATGTGTGTTAAGGCCATAAGAGGGAAGTTGACTTGATGATGGTAGACTATAAGATAAAATTGTTGTTGAAGGACTTTACCCACCTAATATACCTCATGAATGGTTGAATGCATAAACTGATAGAATCACATGAGTTAGGATGATATCCATGTCTAGTGTATGAACCCCAAGTGTGATGATTTAAAGTGAGCTTTGAACCTCAAGGAGGTGAAGTATGAGATTATGCTTGTAGTAATTGAATTACTTGAATTATGAATATATCCATGTCTAATGTAGTCATTCTAGATATGTTGATTTGATATGATTATGAATATATCCATGTCTAATGCATCTATTCTAGATGTGTTGATTTAATATGAGCTTTGACCCTTAAAAAGGGCAAGATATGACATTATGCATGTTTTATGAATTTAGTGCACGCTTTAGAAACTCTTTGAGAGTAAAGTGAATATGCTCATGATATAGTTGTTGTGTTGTTGAAAGGTTATCCTTATATACACACTTATGCATGAATATGATATGATGTGAAAGGTTGGTCACATGTAGTGATTCTAAGGTTGGATGATTAGTTTCTCCTATTGAATCTAATGAGCTATAGTATGAGTTATGTTGGATTGAGTGTCAAGAAATTGTTCCATAAATATGAACTTCAGATAAGACTTAATTGAACTCAATGGGAATTATGCTTAGCACCGAGTGAATATTGATATGAGATGGAAGCCCTCACGTTAGTAGAGGTCAGGTTTCTAGTAGTAGTTTCTTGATATAGGATCCCTCACATTAGTAGAGGCTGGGTTCCTAGGAGCAATCTCATGGGATGGAAGCCCCACAATAGTAGAGTCTGGGTTTCTAATAGCAATCCCTTAATCCCATAAACTACGTGCCCTCATAGGTTACTTAACTATTGGATCTAGTTAAACTAAGAGTATTGTTCTACCTTAGGCAAGTTGGACAACCCCTTTTCGGTGTGGGGTAGACACCATATTCCATGTTTAGCTCACATGGTATATGTCGGTTAAGGCTAATTCCCATAATAAGAATATGAATTATGAACGATGGTTACTTAAGAAGCTTACTTAGTGTGAGTGAGAATATGAGATTTTTCACTCCCCGAGCCTACACCCTGGACGTGGCTGGCACTCGAATACCATTGCTGGCCCCAATCGAACCCTTGGCCTAGCATACTTAACCCAGCGAAAGACTTCACTCAAATGAATAGTCTCATATAACAACTTAAAGAATAATAAACTGGCCAAAATGGCACTTAAGTCATTAGACAACATTTGTAGGATAAAGAATGACATCTTCACTAATAACTATCTTACTGTCTATGATGCCTCTAAAATACTGAGAGGGATGTTGGGACAAACGCACAATATCCTAATAAATGAAAGACTGAAAGCAAATAAAAGAGTCCTCCGAAATGCAAGGAGGCTCACCACGACTCTGAGCTGCTTAATTGGATCAACGAGGTGCTAGATGCTGATCCTGACTACCTGCGTCTACATCATAATAAGATGTAGGCCAACTGGCATCAGTACATTGAATGTACGAGTATGCGAGTTGGAATGCTAAGCAATACATAGGCTAGAAGGAATCTGAAAGAAACTGAATAACTTACCTGGCTCAACTCAACTCAACCTGACTGACTCATTTCAATATAAGGCAATTTAAAACAAGTGCAATATAAAGAAAAGTTGTTTAAGAATATGCTATAAACTCTGTGTTTATGCAAAGATACCATGAATCTGAGATGTATGTAGAAATACAAAAGAACTGATGTATATAAAAATACAATAACTGCTGTGGGAATTTCTCTAACCGACAACCATCATATAAGAGCTATAGTGATGATACATCGATCAACCTCACGCTGGCAGAGCATCCTACACCCGATCAAAGGTATAGAACCTGAACTGCCTAATGGGTCCACTAGTTTAATTTGAAAATGATTCATCTAAAAAGTATGAACCTCTTCTACCCATAATGGCTACATGGTTCTATGGGGGCTGTGGGTTCTTTGAACGGTCCCCCAATTCGGTGCTCAATACTACTCCAAAAAATGTACTGGCTCTTATGTTTTTAAAACATATTCCCTCTGTGATTTGATATTAGTGCTCAAAAGAACTTAGCTCAAAGGCTATCTTGGAAATCAAAGTTTCCCTTCTTGCTTCATTTAGAAAGTGATTACATTTTTCTGAAAACTAGCTCGAAGGCTCTTTGGAAATCTCAGTTTCCAATCTTGTTTAAATGTGAAAAAATTTCTTTTAAACTTCTTGGGAATACATAGTCCCCATATAACTCTTTGAAGAAAAGAACTTCAAACCATAGCTTTACTCTTGCTTAGGTTCAAAACTTAAGTCTTAAAACGACGTTAAAACATTGTTAAAGACCCTTGAAAACTTTAAGAAACCTTGCTTTGCTTTGACTTGCTTAATTAACTTCTAAACTTGATTCTTGACTTCTTTGACTTTGAACTTAACTTTCCTTGAATTGAATTATAGATTCAAGATTCATGATCTCATGTTTATCGATGATTTCATGATGTTTAGATGTACTTTAGAGTGTTAGAATAAACTAGGAAATATAGGTACATCACTTAGGAACAAGTACGAGAAGGTGGGGAAAAATGGGGAGAACTAGCGTCCCTGACGCTCTGAGAGGCGCGGGGCGCCAATCCTCAAACGTCAGAGAGACTACTAGGGTGCACTGGCTGGAGCGTCACCATAAGGGGTGGACTTCAGAGTCCCTTTTGGGGCGCGCTGGCAGATGCGACGCCCCACCCCCTTCCCCAGGTTTTGACGATTTTTCTTCTCCGATTTTCAACTCTAAATCTTCTAAACCTCAATGGTTCTTTTCCCAAACACTTAGAATCATTTATACCCTCAATACCCAATATATTTAACTCTAAAAACAACCTGGAAACACGAATCAAATCAATACTAGGTATTCAACAATCAACCAACAAGAATTCAACAATGTTCTTCAAGAACTCCACTTTCTTAACATTGAAACAACTCCAATCTTTGCTGAATTGGACATGTTGGTACGTGGGTGAACTAATCCAACATGAAAGGATCTCACAGACCTTAATAGGGATCACCCCCGATGAATTCCACTCCAAACGCTTGATGTTCTTGGCGAAATCTTGGATTTTCTCCCTTTCTTTCTTCTTTTCTCTATTCTCCAAGCCCTAAGCGTGAATTTAATTTTCTAATCAGACTAAAATAAGTTTTTACCCCAATAAATCCCTAAAAACGAATTAGGAAATAAATTAGAGAAAAGACTACTTTGCCCTTCCCTAAATCCGGATTAGACAATTCCGTATTCCAGCAGCTCAACCTCCAAAGGACATAACTCACTCATATGATGTCGAAATCATGCAAAATTTGCGGCGTTGGAAAGATATCTCCAAGGTATTCCCAACCATATCAAGAGCTGATCCTAACTCATCCTAAGCTAGGAGTTATGGTCGTTTGAAAATAGCCAAAACTCACTTTCTTAACTTAGACAAAATTTCCATATTTCCTTGTTCTTTCCAAAACTCAATGTTTTCATATTTTAATCTCTTTATAGTCATTTCTAGGTGTGAGATGTTACAAGATCTTATTTATACATTGCACAAGTATGGTTTGAGGGTATTCATGATATGTTCCTTTTATGTTATGAAGATCTATATGTTGTATATACTTATGGTTTATGCTTATGTCGTATGCTTAGTTTGGATTGTTGCTATAGTGCCTTCCAATACATGTGTGACTAAGGGTGAGTGTTCCCTTGTCTATGGGAAGTAAGTTAAGGATGAGACCAAAGGTAGTATGTATGTATGATGGCCTAAGGTGATACTTAGTATGGGTGGGATTATGGGGTCTTATCCATGCATTGCACAAGTCTGACTTGTAGCTACTTATGAGATATTCCTATTATGATATGAAGGGATATGCAGGACTAAGGATTAACTAATGCTTATATGATGCCTATGTTAGAGACTATGCTTATGACTATGTTATTGTATCTTATGCTTATAGTTGATGTTTCATGAAGTATTTCGCATGCTTATGGATTATGTCTTATGTTGACTAACACTTATGTTATGCTCTTATGATGTTATGCTAGCTATCATATTTAGTACTCTTGTACTAACACATACTGTTGCTTACATTCTCATCAAATGTAGGGTTCAGTGATTTTGAGTTCCATTCTTGAGGATAGGTTTCTAAGGAGCAAAGATTTGAAGACTTGGTAAGGCCTCATAGCTTCGGGGACAAAGACAACATTTCCTTTATGTCTTTATTTATGTTTTAAGACTATTGTATGTGCTATGCCAATGAGTTATTCAAGTTGTAATAGATGGTTTGAGACAAAGTGTAGTAAGACTTCCGCTTTCTTTTTTTAAAAAAGGACTTCGATTGTATGGATAATGTTTTTAAAATTTCCATACTTTTCTATTATCTTATGTTATGATACGCTAAGGGCTTGTATGAGATCCCTTCGGGGTCAAGTACGCCAAGTTACATCTAGGGTGTACCCCTGGGTCATGACAAACTTGGTATTAGAGCACAAGGTTTCAAATGGTTCTAGGATTGTCTCAAACCATGTCTAGTAGAGTCTTGTTCATAAATGTGAAGCACGACACATTTATGAATATGAGGCTATTGGATGTTTAGGAAATTTTACTTCTTCATTCTTTAAGTCGTGCCATAGAATTTAAATCTATAAGGTCTCTCTCTCCAAATCCTTATTCGATGGTCTTACGGATATGATCAATCGAAGGGCTAATGCTACAAGGAATGAGGGAGAAAAGGTTTGTTGTGATGCCAATCATGGCTATGTAACTAGATAAACTTGATATGATAGACTTTGATGTTGTCTTTGGTATAAATGGGTTGCATTATAGCTATATGTATTTGATGGTAGAGTCCGACTTAGTCATGATGATTTTTGGGGTATGTTGAAAGATTTGATGAATAAGGTGTTTTAGTAATGCCTAGATATGTTGACTGAGTAGACTCCTCTAAGAAGGGTAGAAGTGTAATTCACCTTAGTTTAGAATCATTCTATGTGATGGATGTAAAAGTCTAGTGATGACTTGTTTCGACCATAGAGTTGATAGAAATGATGCTTAAAAGAAGTTCGTATAGGCTTACTCCCAAGGGGGAGATGATGTGCTTAGATAGCAAGGTCATTGAGTTCTCTTGATGTTCATGATTTAGGTTGTCTTGAAACCTTGAGAGGTGTAGTGAGTTTGGGAAGTTCATTCCCGGAGTTGTAGGCTCCCATGAGATCTTGAATGGTGTGGGTAAGGTTGCTTGTGAGCTAGAGGGCTTAATGAGAACCTCTCTAATTTAGAAGTATCAGTTGGAATCTTAGACTGGCAAGTTAAGAAATAGAAGAACGAGGAAGTTGTTTCCATGAAGTAGTAAGGAGTGTTCTTTAGTGAGGGTTTTGGTTGAGAGTACTACTTGGGAGGCCAAGGGCCAATAAGAAGTCCGGATATCCTCATCCTTTTTCCTTGTATTCCTCCTTTAGCATTAAGATGATGAGTTCCTCATGATTTGTTCTTTCTGTGAAGTCATATGTGTTATAGATGTTTCCATGATTTCCTCATGTGGTGCATGTTCATGAAAAGTTGTTTTTAGAAAGAAAATGATTTGTATATGATTGACTTCCTTATGTTGTAGTGCATTGAGTGTGAGTTGCTTATAGACTTCATGAGATGAATACATGAGCATGCCTTAGTTCGGAGTTGAGAGATTCCTCCTTAAATGAATGATTTTTTTAGAGTAAATTGCATATGAGATCCATAAGTATATACTGAGCATGTTTTAGTTAAAAGATGGTAGTTCCTCCTTGAACATGAGTAGATATGGAATTTCATGCATTTTGGGTTGATAGATGTAGTTCCAACTTCCTTGTGTTGCATTGATCATGTTGAGGTGGAATTGATGTTTCCTCCTTTAAATTGTCCATTACTTTGATGTTGCCTGCATTATGGGCTGCTTTTCTTGACTCTCTACTTTCGTAAGGTGTCTAGATCTTCATTCGAGGACGAATGTTTCCAAGGGGGAGATATTGTAACACCTCGAAATATTCTAAGACAAGGGTCCAAGGAAGGGTTCAAGGATGGTGGAAGACTCCACGGTCAATGAACCCATCCTCGAACCCAAGCCTTGTGAAAAATATTCTAAGGTAAGGGTCCAAGAAAGGGTTCAAGGATAGTGGAAGAGTTCACAGTCAGTGAACCCGTCCTTGAACCCAAGCCTTGTGAAAAATATTCTAAGGCAAGGGTCCAAGGAAGGGTTCAAGAACGGTGGAAGAGTCCACGGTCAGTTAACCCATCCTTGAACCCAAGCCTTGTGAAAAATATTCTAAGGCAAGGGCCCAAGGAAGGATTAAAGGATGGTGGAAGAGTCCACGGTCAGTGAACCCATCCTTGAACCCAAGCCTTGTGAAAAATATTTTAAGGAAAGGGTCCAAGGAAGGGTTCAGGGATAGTGGAAGAGTCCATGGTCAGTGAACCCATCCTTGAACCCAAGCCTTGTAAAAGTTATTCTAAGGCAAGGGTTCATGGACGGTGGAAGAGTCCCTGGTCAACGAACTCATCCTTGAATCCAAGCCTTGTGAAAAATATTCTAAGGAAAGGGTCCAAGGAAGGGTTCAAGGATGGTGGAAGAGTCCACGGTCAGTGAACCCATCCTTGAACCCAAGCCTTGTAAAAAATATTCTAAGGTAATGATTCACGGACAAGTTCAGAGCCAGTAGAGTGGTGCACGAACAGTAGACCCATCCGTAGAGATAGACTTAGAGAAAAAAAATCCAGGCCTAAGATTCACGATATCCTTTACTGGCTGTGAATAAATGAATGGCCGGTGAAAGCCTTCTTTGAAAGGTACCCGTCAGTTAACTTTTTCAAGGTTATATGGGTCATTTCCTATGCATCTAATACCTAAAATTGATCATTTTAATCCTAATACTAGACCCCATTTAAGTCATTCTAAGTCAAAATAAACCTATTCACATCATTATTTCCAAAACCCCAAATATTTTTCCCAAAGTTCATCCTCCCCATAAATCTTCTCTCTAGAAAAGAGAAACAAGTTAGGGAAAATTCCTCCATTGATGAAAGCTTTGTGAGGTCTTTATAATCAAGGTGTGATAGCTTATTTATCCATGGATTCTTCAATCCATGGAGCCCCCTAGATTTTCCCCAATTGTGAAGAGCAACCCCAATTCTAGCTAGGGTTTCTTCCAAAATTGTGGGTAGTGTTAAGTATGATTCCGATTGGGTGGAAAGTACCTGTATATGAATGATTTATCATTGAATTATGTTAGTATGAAGATATTATTTGTTTTACATGGCGAACACTAGTTTAATTGATGAAATTATAGTAATGTGGGTTTTTGCCATGAAAGTTGAAATGGAGGATTTAAATATGACCTTCTAGCATTGATGACTTGTATAGTAATTGTTCAAGAATAGAAGCATGTAGGCATGAATTGAATTAGATTACAACATATATGATGGATCATGACTAGTAAAGCTTGAAGTTGAACATTTATGATGAATTATGATTAGAATCACTTAATAATGAAACATGTGGTTAGAATTCCTTGAAATCTAGGTATGTATGATGATCGTAAGAATTAAAGCTTGATAGTAAGTCTTGTAGTATTGAATATTGATTTCTAGGGTTTTGAAGGTAAAGCTAATATGATGAATTATGTGTGTTAATCCCTAAGAGGGAAGTTGACTTAATGATGGTAGACTATTAGATAGTATGTTGTGGAAAGACTTTAGCCACCTAATCTACCTCATGAATGGTTGAATGCATAAAGTGATAGAATCACATAAGTTAGGATGATATCCTTGTCTAGTGTATGAACCCTAGGTGGATGATTGAAAGTTCACTTTGACCCTCAACGAGGTGAAGTATGAGATTATGATTGTAGTAGTTGAACTACTTGAATTATGAATATATCCATATCTAATGTAGTCATTGTAGATATGTCGATTTGGTATGATTATGAATATATCCATGTCTAATGTAGCCATTCTAGATGTGTTGATTTAATATGATCTTTGACCCTTAAAATGGGCAAGCTATGACATTATGCATGTTTTATGAAGTTTAGTACATGCGTTAGAAACACTTTGAGAGTAAATTGAATATGCTCATGATCTAGTAGTTGTGTTGTTGAAAGGTTATCCTTATATACATAGTTATGCATGAATATGATATGATGTGAAAGGTTTGTCTCATGTAATGATTCTAAGGTTGGAAGACTAGTCTCACCTATTGAATCTAATGAGCTATAGTATGAGTTATGTTGGATTGAGTGTCAAGACATTCTTCCATAAGTATGAACTTAAATCTAGACTTTATATGAACTCAATGGGAATTATGATTAGCACCGAGTGGATATTGATATGAGATGGAAGACCTCACGTTAGTAGAGGCCGAGTTTGCAGTAGTAGTCTCTTAAGATGGGAACCCTCACATTAGTAGAGGTCAGGTTCCTAGGAACAATCTCGTGGGATGGAAACCCTCACGATAGTAGATACCGGGTTTCTAGTATAAATCTCCTTATCCCATAAACTACGTACCCTCGTAGGTTACTTAGCTATTGGATCCACCTAAGCTAAGAGTATGGTTCTACCTTAGGCAAGTAGGACAACCCATTTTCAGTGTGGGGTAGACACCATATTCCATGTTAAGCTCACATGGTCTATGTTGGTTAAAGCTATTTCCCATAATACGAAATCAATTATGAACTTTGGTTACTTAAGAAGCTTACTTAGTGTGAGTGAGAGTATGAGTTCTTATTCATGCATTGCACAAGTATGCTTTGAGGGTATTCATGGTATGTTCCTTTTATCTTATGATGATCTATATATTGATTATGCTTATGGCTTATGCTTATGATGTATGCTTAGTTTGGATTGTTGCAATAGTGATTTGCAATACATGTGTGACTAAGGGTGAGTGTTCCCTTTTTTATGAGAAGTAAGTTAAGGATGAGACCAAAGGTAGTAAGTATGTATGATGGCCTGAGGTGATACTTAGTATGGATGGGATTATGGGGTCTTATCCATGCATTACACAATTAAGACTTGAAGCTACTTATGAGATGTTACTATTATGATATAAAGGAATATGAAGGACTAAGGATTAACTAATGCTTATATGATGCCTATGTTGGAGAATATGCTTATGCCTATGTGATGAGTCCAAGATTTGGACTCATTTAGGGCTTTATTTGGATAGGCTTAGTGTCCTCAAATGCTTAATTTTGTGCCGATAACTGATGAAAAACCCTTGATTTCCAAGTTTATGGATTGAGGAATAAAGCATGGACACTAATTTGCAACAAGGAATGAAACGAGCTGAAAAAAGGAAGAAAAGAGAGCCTGGTGATCACAAGTCCATTTGGTGAGTTGTCGAGTGGCCATTTGACCAACTAAAGTTTTAGTGTGCCAAGCCCTGAAGGAGAAGATCAAGTTCGCGAGAGAAAGGAGCAGTCGGTGAATCACTGAGTGGTTCTGTGATGCAGTGTTAGTTCTCCCAAAGTTACATAACTTGAGGAAGCGGAAGGCCAAGGCAAAAAGGCAAGGACATTGATCAAAGAGCGGATCAGCGAGCTAATCGGCGAGCCCGACTTACTGCACCGAATGATCTTTCGCAACATATCTTTGGGGACTATAAATATGTTTTTGAACATTTAGTTTAGAAGTTTTTTGGACATCATATTATTCATTAGATTAATTTTTCAGTTTTTGGAACTCTGAGGATTGAGACAAGTCTTCCTTAGCTTTGAAGAATTGAAATTTTCCTGTTTTGAAAAATTGGAAGCGGGTCTTTGAGATTCTTCAATTTGGACCTTTGTAAAGATGTAATCAATCGTACCCAGTTGATGGAAACATAATTTGGTAATGATTTTTATCTTTTTATGATGTCTAGCTAAAACCCCGATTCTTTGGGTGTGATTATGGGCTGATTTAGTTTATGGGTATTGCTAATTGTTAGTCTAAATTCTGTTTAGAAGTGATTTCAATCAGTAATTGTGGTTTAATATAAAGAATTGTAATTTTAAATGTAGTTCTACCTTCGTGTTTTTGGCTTGCTCGAGAGAGAGGTTTTAAAACCAAGATTATTGATTGATAGCCTATGGGTATTGGGTTGTCATGGGTTCAGTTCGAGAGAGTGAATCCTAAACCCTTTTCCACATATTCAGCTCGAGAGAGTGAATGGACTAAAGCGTAGGCTGTTCTAATTTTGCATGCGATGTAGAAATCTACTTGATTCAGGGTAAATTGTTTGAAAGAAAATTTACTTTTTCTATAGTCTAGCCTATTCACTAATTTACAGCTATTTCCTAACAATTGCAATAACCCATTTGTCTACATTAGCCTATAATCGAATCACATCCTAAGAGCTTGTCTCATTATTATTATTTTCGTGTTATTTGCTGTTGTTGTAGCTGATAGTTAAAACCAAAACCCCCTTATTTGACATTCGTGTCACCCCCTGCTTTACATTATGTTTTTATTTGTAAATGTCTATTCTTATGATTGACTTGAGCATATTCATATTTGACTATTGAATCTTAAACACGTACCACTCCATGTGGGATTCGACCCCAACTCATTTCGTTGGGTTATTATATTGACTAACGATTGTTGACGCTTAGAACTGGATTAAGTGTCCTTGAAAAGTTAATCAAAATGGCACCGGCTGGGGAGTGGTGTTGGTTAAGATTCTTTAGTTAAGTTGAATTTTGTTCTTGTTAGTTATAGTTAAATCTACTTATTTTCAGTTTTGGTTTGTGTGTTGCTATTTTGAACAGAGGAAATGAGTGTGAACGGAAGCAATGGTAGCCAAGTGGGCCACCAAGATGACATCAGCAACCTCAATGATGTCAATGAGCCTAATGTTAATGACCCACATCTAATGGGTGGAATCGGTGCCGTTCGCTTGCCTCTAGCTGAAGGGAACGCCGTGTTCCATATTATAAGTACTATGTTGCAGCTCTTGCAATTGAATTTTTTTTTTGGTGGGCTGGCTCATGAGAATCCCCATGAGCATATTAGAAACTTTGTTGATGTTTGCGGGCCGTTCTCCTTCAATAACATATCCCAAGAGTCGGTCCAATTGAGGTTGCTCCCATTTTATTCTATGGGAGAAACATGTAAGTGGCTGGCTGAATTTCCACGGGAATCAATAACTTTGTGGGAAGATCTTGTCACCGCATTCCAAGTGTGATTTTTCCCTCTTTCGAAGATGATGACTCTTAGGGATAGCATCCAAAGATTCAAGTGTTTGGAGGGTGATCCAATTCATGAGACTTGGCTACAATTTAAGAAGTTGGTGCTACAATGTCCAACTCATGGTTTGCCCGACAATATTTTGCTGGAATATTTTTACCGAAGCCTTGATTCTGTGAACAAGGGTGTAGCTACCAAACTTTCTCCGGGAGGTTTGATGCAACAATCTTACATTATAGCAGCCCAACTTTTGGATGGTATGACCACAATTAATCGGGCTTGGTACACCCGTGAAGATCATGTCTCCTCTCTCACGTTAAAATTGACAAAAAAACAGCTTGAGAAACACCAAGATAGGGATCAGAACATGGCAAAGATCATGACACAACTTGACATTTTTTCCAAAAATGTCATGGGGGCTGGTGCTCAAAGTGTCAATGTTGTGGGTGTCGGGTGTGTTAATCCCGATGAGGCCAAGTTTAAAGCATTGTAAAATGAAGAGGTGGATTTCCTAGCCAACCAAGGAGGTAGTTATCGTTCAAACTACTCGAGGTAGGGTGGTAACCAAGGTTTGAGTAGGGATGAAAGTTGGAAGTATCGTGATAGAGAGTGGAGGGATGGTAACCCCACTTGGAAAGAGTGAGACGGGGAGAATGATAGATATGTTCCTCCCCAAGAGCGCCAAAAGTCCAAGGATTCAGAGGGTGGCCAGTCTGAGGATATGTTGTCTCGTATTCTCAACAAGATTGAGGGGTCTGACAAAATTTTGAAAGAGAAGAAGGATGATATGTCAACCCTTAGCCAGACGGTTACCTCCCATTCCGTCTCTATCAAACAGTTGGAGACCCAGATAGGTCATATATCAGCTCATTTAAACCTGAGCCAACAAGAGAGGTTGCCTAGTGATACTATGGCCAACCCTAAGAAAGAAGTTCGAGTGAGGACTTGCATTGTGTCACAACGTTAGCTAAGGCGCTGCTTGGGAGGCAACCCAAGTTGTATTTTCTTTCTTTTCGCTACTGAAATAATCGTGTGTTGATTGTGCAGGTTAAACTATGTAATGTGTGTGAAAAGTGGAGATTGGCGAGCCAGAAGTCCAGTCGACGACTCACCGAAGAGATCAACGAGCCCGACCTGAACCTCTGTTAGACTCAAGCAATTTTGAAATTGGAGTCTGTAACACTCGGCGAGTTCAAGAGCAAATTGGCGAATCGCCGACCAGGTCAACGATCACGACTTTGTCCACCGTTTAGACCCTATAGTAACTGGAGGTCCTATAAAACTCGGTGGAGTATGTGCCTACTCGGCGTTTCACCGAGTGGGTCGGTGAGTAAGACTAATGTCGCTGAATGGGTGAGAACTGGCCAGTTTTTAAAGGACAAAAGTTAAAAAGTTCAAAATCTTTCATATTCCCTCACTTTAAAACTTTCCAAACTCACACCTGCACTATATTTTTCCTGTATTCCCTCCTTTAATAAGGTAATAAGGCTCTGCCCACTCAGAGTGGACAGACTTTCGAGTTTTACATTATTTCCATTTCTTAGTTTTTGGTTGTGTATTCGGAGTTGGATTCTTTTCCGCCTAGCTTTTTCAATTGATTTATTCAGCATATAAGGTTGGTTTTTCGAACCCCGAATTCATTTTAGAGAATTTTACTCAGTTGTAATTGTTTGATCTTAGTGATGTGTGCTGGGCCTCTCTGAATCGTAATTATGTATGTGTGTGCCTATTTTAATTCGAATATCATGCCTAGAATGCCAATATCGTTGATTTCCTGAAATTTTGTGCTTAAAATTGATAAAAATCTTATTGGGTTGTGTCATGTTGTTGTTGGGTCTAGTCCGGTGACGTCTAAGTAACCCGCATTTGTGCCAAATGACGTACTTTGCCCAATGATGTCAATCTTAAGGGGAAAAGTCATCAAATAGCCAATTGAATGAATGGATGTTTTGATTTTGTTTTCGGGGGCTGTAAGGTTGAATTTGGAGGGCGGGGTTGAAAGTAGGCAAGTTGGGCCATTTGGCAAGCTGGGTCGAGCTCGCTAAACAACACAGAGGTTCGCTGAATCCCCCTTGATTGCCTTTAATTTCATGCTAAATTTGTGTTTTGGTTTTGTTACTTTCGGCGAGAAGCCTGAGTTCAGTGAGTGCACTTAGCGACTCGCTGAAAGTCTTTCTTGATCGCCTTTTCTTCTCCCCTAGCCCCTAAAATGCACTATAATTGTCGGAGGGCTAGTCCTTGCTCGTCGAATGTTGTCGGTGATTTGCTGAAAGGCCCATCACATCGCCAACATGCCAATTTTTTTGGAAAATTTTGAGCCAATCCTTTCGGTGATCCTGATCTGGCTTGCCAAAGTGATTCGGTGACTCGCTGAACAGTTCAACGAGTCTGTCTCCAACTATTTTTCTGCACATTTGCTTGAATTATTTCTCACTTTTTATAATGTGTTTGAAGATATGACTAGAACAAACCTTGACATGCCACACCGTAAAAGAGCACGGGGCATTGTAATAAATAAAGGTGGAGTCAATCCTCCTAAGAAAGGAAGAACAGAACCTTCTAAGGGAGGCAAGGGCAAAGGCAAGAGGCAAGCATCTGAGGTTCCGGAGCATATCTCTGGCAGCGAGGGAGAGGCCTTTAACTCCTAAGATGTATTATCTGAGCCAAAGGATGACCAACCATTACAGTCCCGGAGAGCGGAGATCCGTGCTAGATCTCGTCCTGACTCATCAAGAGCCGCAACAACCTCTTCTCCAGCAGATACAGTGCTAGCTTCGGCACCTCCTGTGGCCCTAGTGCCACCTGTGCATGTCCCTTCTCCTAGGCTACTTAATAGATTGAAAGCTGATGGGATGTGGACAATTTTAGAGGAGAAGTTGCTATCCACACATGGCCTTGAGGGCAGTTACTCTGCAGTGAGGGACACTCTTAATTTCCACTGGTTCGAGCAATTCACCAGGCCTCGAGGCCCCTATATTCCTACATAGGTTCGGGATTTTTATACAACATACGGAGAGCTGGTGCCCAAGGGGAAGAAGAAGGCCAGTGCCTTCAGACCAGTGAAGTCGGTCATGGTTCGAAGGAAGGAAGTCAGGTGCAGTAGTGATTACATTAATACTATACTTGACAGGCTCTAGGTGCTACATTGGCATATGAGGGCTTGCCTACTACTCAGTCCCTGGATGACTTAAAGGACTGGCTTGCACCATTGATTTCTGATACTACCCCGAGGTGGATTGAGGCAAGGGTCCCCATCGATAAGAAGGACTTGAATATTGCTTCTTGGTTCTGGTTTAGCTTTATCAGCAGCACCATCATGCCATCCCAGAACGAGCCAATCCTCCGCCTCCCTAAGGCGGCATGCCTTGGGTCGATCATATCCATGAGGAACATTAACCTAAGACTTCTCATAGAGCAGGAGATGGCCGTGAGGGCCAAGTTGAGCCAGACCTCCCTACCATTCCCAGTGCTGATTACATAGATGTGCTGGCGTGCTGGAGTTCCTCGTGATGAGACGAGAGATTTTGAGGTCACCCCTACATCCTCCACTGATATCCAGCGTATAGAGGTAGAGTACACTCGAGAGGAGGCAGACAGGAGAAGAGCAACTCCGGTGGATACATCTCCGGAGGTAGACAGTTACTCTATACCTATAAAAGTATCTATGCCAACTCCGACCTTTGGGCCTTCAGATACATCTACTCCCACTTCTTCCTCCAGGGTCTTGGTACTTCTACCTCTTCCCAGTCCGCCAGGATTTTTCAGGCTTTGATACTAAATATGGGGAACCTAGCTTATTCGACTGGTATGATGGCTACTCGATTAGAGGCTGCAGTCTCATGGATGATTTAGAGTTTCATACTTGGTGCACTGACCCCCCCTCCAGACTTCTATTGATGATTTGACGGCGAGAGTCGCGACTTGTGAGCATCGACAGAGAGAGTCTTCTGAGGTGACAACTTTGAGAGCTAAGGTTGCAGATTTGAGGAAGGATGTGGACAACTTGAAATCCACTAACTTCACCTCTTTATTTGAGGCAGCCGAGACAGAGGGTGCTCCAGCTACATCTGAGATTCCTCCTACTACCACCGGAGATGTGTCGATAGGTGATGTGGCAGTTGATGAGTCGGAGGAAGAGATGGACGAAGAGCAGATTGAGGTGAGAGAGGAGAGCATCTATGGAGACCTGCCTGACCTTGAGGAGATGAAGACGTCCATGGCAGGCCCTAGTGGATATGGTACTGTTGATGTGACTCTGGGAACTGATGCCCAAGCTCAGAGTGACGCACCGGGCACTGATGCCCCGACAGATGGAGCGATTTTGTAGACAAGACTTTTCGTTACCTCCCTCTTTGTCTTCTTTTATTGATTTCAGGATGTTTTATTGCATTTGAGGACAAATTGCATTTTGTTTATGGATGTTTGAGCTCGTGGCTCCTTATTTTGAATGTAAATGATTTTTGTACCCTTCCAAAAAATTTTACCACCTCTTGTGTATTTAATTATGGCCGTTGTGCAAATTTGAGTGTTGGTTGCGATCAATACCGATGATTTGAATAGTGCTGTCAATTGAACAAACATGAATGTGTGGCTATGATGAGGCCAAATGAAGTTGCATCAGCAATATGTGAACTCTTTGCATCTCGTTATGACTAGCCGATTATCAAATTGAGTCTCTTGTGATGAACGTTGCACACTAGCAAAAATGTGGAGTTTTGTTTGACATTCGTGTCAATACCTTGTGTGATGACACCTAGAATTTGCCCTGTTGGTCCGATTGACTAAGTGATGCAAGCTCTTGAAATGATCTTAGGCAAAAAATTTAAAAGAGTGACACAATTTGACATTATACCTCATTTGTGGCCTACCTTGTGAGTGTGTGAACTTTGCTTGAACACCCTTTGAGCCTTACCCTTTTCTTGGAAGAAACTTGATGAAATTGTGACCTTTCTTTATCCCTTCACCCGTAATCCTTATAAGATGGGATTTGTTGGAATAGCCAACTTAGGCCAAAAGCCTAAGTTGGGGCTGTGGTGAAAAGAAGGTAAATCAAGAAGTGGAAAGAAGTCCCCTTTCATCCATGGTTGTGGAAAAGATGGAACCCCTCCATACAAACAAAAAGAGAGAAACAGAAAAGAAGAATGAAAAAGTTTTGAAATAAATTTGTAAAAGTGCAAGAGAAATGGGGTGTCCGGTATTCCATGGAGAGTGAATAATGGGGTGAATTTTGAGCATGAATGAGAATGATGAAGAAAAGGAAAGAAAGTGTTGTTCATACCATATTTCTTGAGGATAGCAGCCACTGAGCCTAAATGACCATACATTTACACTCAACCCCGTTATAAGCCTTGAAAAGACCTTTTTGAGCTTGACTGAATCGAAACAAGTTTGATTGGAAAATAAGGGTATACATATGGGTGAAGTTATACATGTGTTCATCTTTGTAAGTGTGAGAGTTGCATGTGATTCTAGAACTATTAATTGTTGAACCATTGTGTGTGAATATGGAATCATTCTTTGTGTGATGGCATTTGAGTACCTTTCTTGATCTTGAACTTGCATTTGAAGCAAGTAGTGTGAGCTTGAGATTCTTTGGTAATTGTGAGCCACAACTTGAGTCTTTTAGTGCACAATTGATCCTTGCATGAATAAGTTTATTCTTGTCATGTGCATTTATGATTGAGTCTTGTGTAGCACTGTTTGAGACATCCTTTTTGAACTGCTGAACTTGAGTTTTAGATGAGGACAAACAAAAGTTTAATTCGGGGGTGTTGATGAGTCCAAGATTTGGACTGATTTATGGCTTTATTTGGATAGACTTAGTGTCCTCAAATGCTTAATTTGTGCCAATAACGGATGAAAAACCCTTGATTTCTAGGTTTATGGAATGAGGAACAAAGCATGGACATTAATTTGCAAAAAGGAATGAATCGAGATGAAAGAAGGAAGAAAAGAGAGCCTGGTGATCACCAAGTCCATTTGACGAGTCGCCGAATGCCCATTTGACCGCCTAAAGTTCCAGTGTGCCAAGCCCTGAAGGAGAAGATCAAGTTGGCGAGAGAAAGGAGCAGTCGGGAAATTGTTGAGTTGTTCCGCGATGCAGTGTATGATCACCCAAAGTTACAAAACTTGAGGAAGCTAAAGGCCAAGGAAAAAAGGTGAGGATATTGACCAAAAGTCGAATCGCCGAGCTAATCGGCAAGCCCGACTTACTGTGCTGAATGATCTTTCGCAGCATATCTTTGGCGACTATAAATACATTTTGAACATTTAGGTTAGAAGTTTTTTGCACATCATATTATTCATTAGAGTAAATTTTAATTTTTGGAACTCTGAGGATTGAGACAAGTCTTCCATAGCTTTGAAGAATTAAAGTTTTCCATTTTTGAGAAATTGGATGTGGGTCTTTGAGATTCTTAAATTTGGACCTTTGTAAAGACGAAATCAATCATACCCATTTGATGGAAACACAATTTGGTAAAGATTTTTATTTTTTTATGATGTCTAGCTAAAACCCTAATTATTGGGGTGTGATTATGTGATTGTGGGGTGATTTAGTTTATGGTTACTGCTAATTGTTAGTCTAAATGTTGTTTAGAAGTGATTTCAATCAGTAATATTGGTTTAATTTAAAGAATTGTAGTTATAAATGAAGTTCTATGTTCATGTTTTTGGCTTGCTCGAGAGAGAGGTTTTAAAACCAAGATTATTAATTGATGGTCTGTGGGTATTGGGTTGTCATGGGTTCAGTCGAGAGAGTGAATCCTAAACCCTTTGCACACATTCAGCCCGAGAGAGTGAATGGACTAAGGCGTAAACTGTTCTTATTTTGCATGCTTGTCGATGTTCAAGAGAAATAGACTTGATTCGGGGTAAATTGTTCGAGAGAAAATTTACCTCATCTATAGTCTAGCCTATTCACTAATTTATAGCTATTTCCTAACAATTGCAATTATCCATTTGTCTACATTAGCCTATAGTCGAATCACATCCCAAGTACCCGTCTCAGTATTGCTATTTTCGTGTTATTTGTTGCTGTTGTAGCTGATAGTTAAAACCAAAACCACCTTATTTAACATTTGTGTCACCCCCTGATTTACATTATGTTTTTATTTGTAAATGTCTATTCATATGATTGACTTTAGCATATTCATACTTGACTATTGGATCTTCAACACGTATCACTCCCTGTGGAATTCGACCCCAACTCATTTAGTTGGGTTATTATACTGACTAACGATCATTGACTCTTAGAACTGGATTAAGTGTCCTTGAAATGTTAATCATGATGTTATTGTCTCTTATGCTTATAGTTGATTTTTCATGAAGTATTTCTTATGCTTATGGATTATGTCTTATGTTGACTAACCCTTATGTTATGCTCTTATGATGTTATGCTAGCTATCATATTTAGTACTTTTGTACTAACGCATACTCTTGCCTACATTCTCATCAAATATAGGGTTCGGTGATTTTGAGTTCCATTCTTGAGGATAGGTTTCTAAGGTGCAAGGAGTTGAAGACTTGGTGAGTCCTCATAGCTTAGGGGACAAAGCCACCATTTCCTTTATGTCTTTCTTTATGTTTTGAGACTATTGTATGGGGTATGCCCAATAGTTATTCGAGTTGTAATAGATGGCTTGAGACAAAGTGTAGTAAGACTTCCGCTTGCTTTCAAAAAAGAGACTTCGATTGTGTGGATAGTTTTTTTCAAATTTCCGTACTTTTCTATTAGCTTATGTTATGATATGCTAAGGGCTTGTATGAGACCCCTTTGGGATCAAGTACGCCATGTTACATCTAGGGTATACCCTTGGGTCATGAGAAAGACTAATATGGACCCAACTCCACTAAGTCGAGCAATAACACATAAGACTCATTATGCACATACTTCTGAAGAATAAAGACATGTAACATACGATGCACAAACGACAAGCTAGAATGCAAGGACAACTTATAGGCCACTTCTCCCACTCAGCTCAAAATCTCAAAAGGTCCAACAAATCGAGGGCTTAACTTTTACTTTTTTCCGAACCTCATCACAACCTTCATGGGTGACACTCAGAGCCAAATATTATCACCCTCCATAAACTCTAAGATTCGAACTGTTTTATTGGAATAAATCTTTTGTCGACTCTAGGCTGATAACAACTTATCCTGAATTATTAGAACCTACTGCATAACATCTTTGAGCAAGGCAGTATCTAAAGAGTCCATCTCAGCTGAATCAAACCACCAATATGTGATCTACATTGTTTTCCATAAAACACATCAAATGTGGCCATCTGCATACTGGAGTGCTAATTGTTGTTGTAGGCAAACTCTGCTATGGGCAAATGTTGATCCCATCGAATAACAAAATCAATCACACGTGCTTAGAGCAGTTCCTCTAACACTTGAATCATCCACTTGGACAAACCATCCGTCTGAGGGTGAAAAGTTGTACTCATATCTTCTCGAGTATCAAACCATGTTGTTAAGCCCTCCAAATTGAGAAAGTGAACAATGATCGTCGGTCAAAGACAATAGAATCGACACTCCATGAAGTCAGAAAATTTGACTGATATAAAGATGGGCTAACTTCTCCACCATATACTTCACTCTAATAGGGGTGAAATGGGTGGACTTAGTTAGCCTGTCAACAACTACCCAAATAGAGTCATTACCACCCACGGTGGTAGGCAAAATCACAACAAAATCCATGGTAATCCACTGCAACTTTCAAGTAGGAATAGGCATCCTCAGAGATACACCTCCACGCCACTAGTGCTCACACTTGACCTGTTGGCAAGTTACGCATCTAGATACAACATCTGCAATATCTCTCTTGATGCCACACCACCAGTAATGCTGACTCAGATATTGATACATTTTTGCTACTCCTGATGAATGAAATATGGACAATAATGAGCCTTCTCTAGAATCAATCTAATCCACTCGCCCAATTTGGGCACACAAATCATACCTCCGATCCTCAAGACACTATCAGAATCGAGGAAAACCTTCTTAGATTACCCTTTCAACACTTTGTCTAGAATGAGACAGAACTTCTTATTGTTGAACTAGCTCTCAACAGATCTTCTCAACTAAGGAAGATCAAGCCTCTATAAAAGATATCAAACCACCACTCCCCTCAGAAATTTGTAACTGGACGAGATTGTTGGCTAACCTCTGAACATCTCTAGACAATGGTCTCTCCTTAACACTGATAGCAGCAAGACTCCCCATAATGGAAGTCTTCATACTCAAAGCATCAGCCACAACATTAGCCTTTCCCGGATGATACAAAATGGTGTTATCATAGTCCTTCAGTAACTCAAGCCTCCTGCATTGTCTCAAGTTCAGATCCCTTTGACTGAAAATGTACTGATGACTCTGATGGTCAGTGAAGACCACACAATGTAACCCATACAGATAATGCCGCCATAACTTAAGCATAAATATTACAACTTCAATCTACACATCACACGCAATGTAGTTCTTCTCATGGATCTTCAACTGTCTAGAGGCATAAGAAATCACCTTCCCTTTCTACATCAAAATACCACCTAGTCCGACTCTAGAAAGTATAGACCCTCCTTGGGAAAGGTCAAAATAGGAGCCGAAGTCAACAAGTTCATTGAAACACCTTAGATTTGAAAAAGGCAAGAAAAGGCAAACGGGCAAGTCCACAAATTCAAAATGGACCTTTCATGGTACTCTAGACGGGTCATATAGGGGTCCACAACCCATGAAGGGAATCGTGAGACCATCCAAGACTTCCCCTAGGCAGGAGTCACCTAAACCATTCCCCTAGATGACCTGTGGTGACTTGGACGACCCGTCTAGGGTCCGTACAAGTCACCCAGATAGTTATGTGAGGGTGTACCCAAGGTCACTGTGAAGGACCACAGATGGCTAGACGGTTTGTGAAGCTTCAAACAGATTGTAAAGTTGTTCATGAAAGACACTTATCATACTTTGAATTTTGGGTCAACTTCAAAGAATCCTATCTTTTAGCACAAAATGAATTAGGTGGCCCATGACCTATCAAATTAAAGATCTTTGAGTCCTCTTTCTAATGCCACCTAGTTTACCTAATTCTAAGCCCAGAGTAAAAGTTTATGTCCCTATTAGTGAAGCCCTATAGAATAGGGCATCATCACGACCCCCTAGACAGGCATGATGCTTGAGAAGGCCCATGAAGCCCCCCGTGAGAGGTAATTCATTAGCTTTAAGTCAGGGTCATTTTGATCTTTCTCCCAATTGTTTTAACCCAATACTAGGTCATTTTACCCTCTAGCCAAAGCCCTATATAATTATTTTTAACCTCCAAATTACCCAATTCAATTCATTTGCCTAAAATTCGAAAAGTTGATCGAGCTCATCCTCTCAAATATTTCTCTCTCTAAGGAAGAAAAATAACTCTAGGGTTTCAAGATAAAGTCTCCAAATTAACCATTAATTACAAGTCTTTGGCATCAAGGTATGATAGTATTCACATATGGAGTCCTTTCCTCCATAGGATTTCTAAATTCCCCAATTTTTGCAAGGTATAATATCCAATAGAAGTTACGGTTTTACTCAATCTCATGGTTTCTTTTCAATTATGATCTAATTAATTGTTTTACGTATTTTTACGCATAGATTGAAGTAATTGCATGTTTCTAAGTTAAATTCACATGAACCCATATGAAATCCATGATTTCTAGACTATGATCATATTAAGAAGCATTTGTACTATGAAAGATGAATTTATGAAGATATGCATATTCTTTATGAAATTGATGTAAATTTTTTAATGATGCTTTTAGAGTGAAGTATCAATGTTGTTGTTGTGAAATAATTTTCTCACATATATGATTTATGAGGTTGAAAGGTTTTCTCACCTAAGATGAATCAAGAATAAGGAGCTATACTAATAATAAGACAAGTGGTGATTACACATGTCTCATAATGATAAGATAAGTTAAGATTAAGGATTATTCCATGGGATTTATGCATAACACCGAGAGGATATTGAGATGAAAGCCCTCCCGTAGCTTGAGGCAGGGTTTCTAGTAGAAATCTCTTTATTCCATACCTATGTTCCACCATAGGATGTTGTATTAGATAGACATTAGCTAGTGAATCCACATAAGCTAGAAGTTCAAGGTTCTTACCTTGGAAAGTGAGGAAACCCCTTTTCGGTGTGGGGTAAACATCAAATTTCAAGTTATAGCTCACATGGTCTCTATGTCGGTTAAAGGTAGATCTCCCACAATAATGAACTAAGGTTACTTCTAGAAGTATCTTAAGAAATTTTTTAAAGATGTTTATCTTGCATTGAAAATTTTATGATTTATGTTTTCTAACCCTTTTATCCTATGGTTTAACTTGGTCATTGCATGTCATGTAAATTCCATTTTTGCATTATTTCATAACTCTTATGCATTTATATCATACTTAGTACATTCTTTGTACTAACACATACTCTTGCCTACATTGTTTCACTAACGTGGAGTTTGACGCCCCTATTTCGCGTCTCCGTGGCTAGTGATCACATTAGTAGATTTAAAGATCAGTGAGTCTTCAAGTTTTGAGGACCAAACCCTTAATTGCTTATTGTCTTTATTCATCATATCGTATGTTATGTATGGGTTACATCCCAATCACTCTTGATGTACTAGATGGTTTTGACACTACGTTAGATTTTCCGCTTCGTTTTTTTATCAGACATTTTATGATATAAACTGTCTTTTGAACTCTTTAATAACTCTTTAATTCTAATATCTTGTATGATGTACGTTAAGTGGCTTGTGTAGGGCCTTTCAAGGTCTTATTCGCCATGTCACGTCTAAGGTGTGCTTTGGGTCATGACAAACTTGGTATCAAAGCACAAGATTTAGAAAGGTCCTAGGAAGTCTCACGTCAAGTAGAGTCTTGTTCATGAATGTGAAGCCTGCCACATTTATAAATGAGAAGCTATAAGATGTTTAGGAAACACCACTTCTTTCATTACTCTAAAGTCGTGTGATAAATTCTAAATCAACAATGTCTCTCTCCTAATCCCTATTCGATACTTTTTAGGATATGGCCACTCGAAGGGCATATGCAAGAAGGAATATGTGAGAGAATGTGGAACGAGTAGCTCTTCAAGTTCTGGCCAATCCTTTGGTCGAACAAGTGACTAATGTGGAGTTTAGGGCAGCTTTTCAAGTGTTAAATCAAGCCATGATGGCTCAAGCCAATAGGGAGGTTGTGGTTCCCGTGAACCCAAATGTGGGTACGACGGTAACTAGAGTGAGAGACTTCACTAGAATGAATCCTCCGGAGTTTCATGGTTCTAAGGCCGATGAATATCATTAAGAGTTCATCCATGAAGTGTATAAGGTGTGAATGACCATGGGAGTGACGTCGGTAGAAAAGACGGAATTAGCCACTTATCAACTCAAGGGTGTTGCTCAATTTTGGTTCAACCAAGGAAGAGAGGGTGGTTGATGCAGGTCCTCTTGATTGAGAAAATTTTACAGTTGATTTCCTTGATAGATTCTTTCCCCTTGAGATGATGGAGGCAAAGTACTTAAATTCATCAACCGTCGTCAAGGAAACATCAGTATGACATAATATTCTTGTAAGTTCACACGATTGTCTCGGTGTGCTCCTACTAAGGTTGTCGATCCTAGGTCAATGATGAGTAAGTTTGTTTTGAGCGTGTCTGAGATGGTGGTCAAGGAATGTTCTACCGCCATGCTTATTAATGATATGGACATTTCTCTTCTTATGGTTCATTCTAAACAAATAGAATAGGAAAAACTTAAGGAAAGATCTAGGGAGACAAAGAAGGCAAGGACCGGTGATGGTGACTTCTCAGGTTCAAGGTCGGATGGACATGGTCGTTCTAAGTTCTGACAAAGTTTTTTTTTATCAAGGTTCCTCCAATGCTCCTCCTAAGTCCAACATAGATAAGGTGTCTAACCCTAATCCTCAAGGATGAAATGGTGGTGGGATTTTCATGGTCTACTTGTGCCAAATGTGGAAGGTAGCATGAGGGAAATTCTTAGTCAGCACAGATGGTTGCTTTGGTTGTGGTAAGAGTGGTTATAAAATAAGGGATTGTCCATTGCTTATGGCTAAGGGAAGAAAAGGTAGGCAATCTCCGCCTAGTGGTTCAGGTTGATGTGCTCTAAAGCAATAATAATTCTATGAACTTCAGACTTGTCATGAGCAAGAGGGTTCTCTCGATGTGGTTACTGATATGTTGAAAGTCTTTCATCTAGATGTTTATGATTTGCTTGATCCCGGTTCTACCTTATCTTTTGTGATGCCATATGTGGCTACGAGGTTTGATATTCTTTCGAATGTATTTTTAGACCCGTTTTCTATCTCTACTCCAGTTGGTGAATCTATTGTGCCTAAGAGAGTCTATAGAAATTGTCCCGTCTCCTTATCGCATAGAGTTACTCATGTTGATTTTGTAGAGTTTGATATGCTAGATTTTGATGTTATTCTTGGCATGGATTGGTTGCATTTATGCTATGTTTCTATTGATTGTAGGACCCGAGTAATCAAGTTTCAGTTTCCAAACGAACCCATCCTCGAGTGAAAAAGGGGAAACTATATGCCTAAGAGTCAATTTGTTTCTTGTATTAAAGCTAGAAAGATGATTTCTAAGGGTTGCATATACCATTTTGTTTGGGTTAGGGATATGGATTCTAAAACCCTTACTCTGGAGTCGGTCCCCGTTGTTAATGAGTTTCCAGAATGGTTCCCGATGATTTACCTAGTGTTCCTCCCGAAAGGGAAATAGACTTCGGTATTGATATTCTCCTAGATACGCAACCTATATCTATTCCTCCTTATCGAATGGCTCTGACAGAACTCAAGGAGTTAAAAGAGCAATTGAAAGATTTGTTGGATAAGGGTTTCATCCGACCAATTATCTCTCCATGGGGTGCTTAAGTTTTCTTTGTTCGGAAGAAATATGGTTCACTCTGTATGTGTATTGACTACTTAAAATTGAACAAGGTTACCATTAAGAATAAGTATCTTTTTCGAAGGATAAATGATTTGTTTGATCAACTACAAGGAGAAAGTTACTTCTCTAAGATTGATCTCCGGTCGGGTTATCACTAATTGAGGGTGAAGGAGAATGACATTCCGAAAATGACTTTTCGAACTCGATATGGTCATTATGATTTTTTGGTGATGTCTTTCGGCTTGACCAATGCTCTAGCCACGTATATATATTTTATGAATAGGGTGTTTAGACAATACCTCGACATGTGTGTGATTGTGTTCATTAATGATATATTGATCTATTAATGGCGTGAAGATGAACATACCGATCCTTTGAGGATTGTGTTGCAAGTCCTCAAGGACAAACAACTCTTTGCAAAGTTTAGTAAATGTGAGTTTTGGTTAAGGCCCGTGGTTTATCTTGGTCACATTGTTTTCAGTAAGGGTATTGATGTAGATCCTAAGAACATGGATGCGGTTAAGAGTTGGCCTATACCTTTATCCCCTTTGGATATTAGAAGTTTCTTGGATTTGGCTGGTTACAATATAAGGTTTGTTAAAGGGTTTTCTTCGATTGTCTCTCCATTAGCGACATTGACCCAAAAGAAGGTTAGGTTTCATATGGTTGGAAGAATGCAAGAAGAGTTTCAAAGAATGGTAAGATAGACTTACTTCCGCTCCGGTGTTGACTTTACTGGAAGGAACTGATGGGTTTGTTATTTATTGTGATGCCTCAAGAATTGGGTTAAGATGTTTTCTTATGTAAAATGTGAGATTCATTGCCTATGCCTCAAGGCAACTTAAGGTGCACGAGGAGAACTATCCTACTCATGATTTTGAATCGGCGGCGATTGTTTTGGCCTTAAAGATTTGGAGGCATTACTTATATAGTGTTCATGTTGAAGTTTTTACCAACCACAAAAGTTTGCAATAGGTGTATATTTCCTATAGGTTGGTTTGAAGTGGGTGAAGTTGCGTTGATAGGTCCCGAGTTGATACATGAGGCTATGGAGAAAGTTTGACTTATTAGAGAAAGGTTGAAAATGGCTCAAAGTCGGCAAAAGTCCTATGCTGATATTATAAGAAGAGACCTTGAGTTTGATGTGAGTGACTGGTTCTATTTAAAAATTTCACCCATGAAGGGTGTAATGAGATTTGGAAAGAAAAGGAAGGTTAGTCCCCGTTATATGGGCCCATATCACATTTTAAGGAAGATTGGTAAAGTTCCTTATGAAGTTGAATTGCCTAATGACTTGGCATAAGTGCATCAAATTTTCCATATCTCCTTGTTGAAGAAATGTGTTGGTGATCCAACATCTATAGTACCGTTAGGGAGTCTTGGAATAAAAGATAGCCTTTCTTATGAAGATGTTCCGATTGAGATCTTGGACCGGCAAGTTCGGAAGTTGAGTAATAAAAAAATTGATTCTGTGAAGTTTCTTTGGAGGAATCAGTTAGTTGAGGGTACTACTTAGGAGGCCGAGGCCGATATGATGTCCCGTTACCATCATCTCTTTCCTCTGTTTCTACTCTAGCTCGAGGTATTTAGTTCCTCATGATTTACTCATTTGGTTTCATGTGTCTTAGATAATTCCCATGATTCCTCATTTATGCACGTTCATGAAAAACTTGATTTTTGAGAAAATGAGTTGAATTGATAGATTTCCTTACGTTTATGTGCATTTGAGTATAAGTTGCAAACATACCTTATGAAATGATGTTTTGAACATGCTTTAGCTTGGAGTTGATGTTTCCTACTCGGATGTATGCATTTATGTGATTGCATTCATGTTGGGCTGATAGGTCTAATTTCTACCCTCCTTATAATGTCTTGAATCTCATTCGAGGAGGAATGTTCCCAAGGGGGAGATATTGTAACACCTCAAATTTGAAAAATGCTAGAAAGGGCGAACGAGCAAGTCCACGAATCTAAAATGGACTATGGACCCTTCATGGCACCCTAGATGGGCTATGTAAGGGTCCACGGCCCGTTAAGGGCATCGTGAGACAATCAAGTACAACCCCTAGGCAGGAATCACCTCGACGGTGCCCTAGACGACTCGTGGTGACTTTGACAACCCGTCTAGGGGTCCACACAAGTCACCCAGAGAGTGAGGTTACAACCAAGGTCACTCTGAAGGACTAAAGATGCCTAGATGGTCCGTGAGGCTTCACACGGACCGTGCAGTCATCCGTGAAAGAGACTTATCAGACTTTAAATTTTGGGTCAACTTCAAACGATCATATCTTTCAGAACAAAATGAATTAGGTGGACCATGACCTATCAAATTAAAGATATTTGAGTCCTCTTTCCAATGGCACTAAGTTTTCCTATTTGTTATCCCTGAGTAAAATGATATGCTCATATTAGTAAAGGCTGATCGGATGGTCCACGATGCTCTAGACGGCCCATGAAGCCCCTCGTGAGAAGTACTTCGTCAGCTTTAATTCAGGATCATTTTGGTCTTTTTCCAATTGTTTTAACCCAATACTAAGTCATTGTACCTTCTACCCAAATCCCTATATAATTATTTTTAACCTCTAAATTACCCAATTCAATTCATTCTCCTAAAATCCCAAAAGTTTATCAAGTTCATCCTCTCAAATATTTCTCTCTCTAAGGAAGAAGAAGTCTAGGGTTTCAAGATCAAGTCTCCAAATTCACCATTAATTACAAGATTTTGGCATCAAGGTATGATATTATTCACCTATGGAGTCCTTTCCTCTGTAGGGTTCCTAAATATCCCAATTTTTACAAGGTGGAATCTCCAATGGAAGTTAAGGTTTTACTCAATCTCATGGGTTCTTTTCAATTATGATCTAATTGATTGTTTTATGTATTGAAGTAAATGCATGTTTCTAAGTTGAATTCCCATGAAACCATGTGAAATTCATTATTTCTAGACTATGATCATATGAAGAAGCTTTTGAACTATGAAAGACGATTTCATGAAGATATGTATGTTCTTAATTAAATTGATGTAAATGTTTTAAGGATGCTTTGAGAGTTTAGTATCAATGTTATTGTTGTTGTGAAAGGAGTTTCTCACATAAAAGATTCTTGAGGTTGAAAGGTTTTCACCTAAGATGAATCAAGAATAAGGAGATAGTCTAATGATAAGACAAGTGGCGATTACCCATGTCTCATAATGATAAAATAAGTTATCATTAATGACTATTCCGTGGGATTTATGCTTAGCACCGAGAGTATAGTGAGATGGAAGCTCTCCCATAGCCTGTGTATGGGTTTCTAGTAGCAATCTCCTTATCCCATACCTATGTGCCACCATAACGTGTTGTCTTAGATAAACATTAGCTATTGGATCCACGTAAGCTAGAATTTCATAGTTCTTACCTTGGAAAGTGAGGACACCCCTTTTCGGTATGAGGTAGACACCGGATTCCATGTTATAGCTCACATGGTCTCTATATCGGTTAAAGGTAAATCTCACACAATAATGAACAAAGGTTACTTCTAGAAGTATCTCAAGAAGTGTTTTAAATATATTTAGCTTGCATTGACCATGTTTATGATTTATGTTTTCTAACCCTTTTATCTTATGGTTTAACTTGGTCATTACATGTCATGTAAAGTCCCTTTTCAGATAATTTCATAATATTATGCATTGCCATCGTACTTGGTACATTATTTGTACTAACACATACTCTTACCTACATTATTTCACATATGTAGGGTCCGACACTCCTATTTTGCATCCCCGTGGCTAGTGATAAACATTAGTAAATTTAAAGATCGGTGAGTCCTCAAGTTCCGAGGACCAAACCCTTTATTACTTATTGTCTTTACTTTTCCATATTGTATGTGATGTATGTGTTACGGCCCAATCATTCTTGATGTACTAGATGACTTTGAGACTATCTTAGATTTTCCGCTTCGTTTTCTTGTCAAACATTTTATGATATAAACTGTCTTTTCAACTGTTTAATTATATTATCTTGTATGATGTATGCTAAGTGTCTTGTGTAGGGCCTCTCGGGGTCTTATACATCATGTCACGTCTAGGGTGTACTTTTGGTTGTGATAATCTTGAGCTTTTGAAATCTCTTCTCACACTCGGTGGACCTTTGCAAGCTTACACTCTATCGAGTCAATCTAGTAAAAGGAGATGAAATAGTGGAGAACCTCAGAACAAACTGCCTGTAATATCCTACCAGAAGTACAAAGCTTTGAATGTCGATAGCTGAAGTAGGTCTCGTCCAACCTCTTACTGCCTCAATCTTGGCTTGATCCACCCAAATACCCTCCTTAGACACCACGTGTCCCAGAAATGCAACAGAATCAAGCCAAAACTTGCACTTTGATAACTTGACAAACAACTTCTCTTCCCTCAATCTTTAGAGCACAATTATCACGTATTGATCATGGTCCTTCTTAGTCTTGGAGTACACCCAGATATCATCGATGAATATTATTGCAAAGGAATCAATATTGTTGAAATGCCTCATTCATTAACTACGTGAATAGTACAGGGGGGTTAGTCAAACTAAAGGACATCACTAGAAACTCATAAAGCCTATATTGAGTCCGGAAGATTGTCTTAGGGACATCCAATCCCCCTAATATTAAACTGATGATTGCCAGACCTCAAATCAATCTTAGAAAAGAAAGATGCTCCCTAAAGCTAATCAAATAAGTCATCAATACAAGGAAAATAATACATTTTATTCACCATCACTTAGTTCAACTGTCGATAGTCAATACACATTCTCATGGTTCTGTATTTCTTCCTCACAAACAACACAGGAGCACCCCATAGAGACACACCAGGGAGAATGAACCCCTTACTCAACAAGTCTTGTAACGAATCCTTCAATTTCTTCAACTTTGTTGGAGATATGCCATAATGAGGAAAAAAGATGGGCTTGGTGCCGGCTCCAAGTCAATAGCCAAATCAATGTCTCTATCTAGAGGAACTCATGGAAGATTAGTAGGAAAAACATCTGAAAACTCTCAAACCATGGGAGGTGGCTCCACACTAGTATCCAAGATAAAAGCCAAATAAGAAAAACAACCTCTATCAACAAGCCTCTGAGCACGAAAGAAGGAGATAACTTTGCTAGGGTATGAACCACTAACACTTGTCCACTCAACTCTTTGGACACCTGGCATAGGTAAGATCACAATGTTAGCATAACAATCAAGAATAGTATGATAAGGAGAGAGCCAATCCATACCCAAATTAATATCAAAGTCTACCATTCTAGAATGTTAAAGTCTACCCAAGTATCATACCTAGCCAGAGGAATATGACAGGATCGATACACTCGATCCACTACTAAGGACTCACCCACTGGTGTAGAAACATGAATAGGCATATGTATGCTATCACACATCATATATAATCCAACACCAAAATAGGTAGACACATATGAGAAAGTAGATCCAAGATCAAACAAACAGACGAAGTCGATGGCTAAGTGGGACAATACCTGTAATCATAACATCAAAAACCTCGGCCTCTGGTCTCCCTAGAAAAGCATAGAACTGACCAGTTCGGCCACCTCCAATCTAAATAGTACACCTACCCCTGGTTTATTGGGTTTTAGCACTACCACCAAAAGCTCTCCCACCCATGCCTGATTGACCTTTGCCTCGACCCCTAGTCGAAGGCGCTGAACCTCTAGTTAGAGCAGATGAATAAGTATGTTGGGTTCATGAGTACTATTGTATCACGTCACTCGGATCCCTACAAAGAGAACAAGATGTCAAAGTGGAAGACTAGTGCGAACTACATGAGCTACCATGGCCACCTTGTCCAGAACCATAGGACCCTCGTGACACTAATACAAACTACAACCTCTATGGGAATCGTTTCCTCACGATGAGGTGCCAAAAACCATCCATAAGAATGGGACCTTTTAGGGTACCCAAACTCCTATCTAACCATCAATTTCGCCTCATTGGCAGTGCTCAAGATGGACTAAAAGGAAGTGCCCTCTTGAGCTGCTTTGAACACATAAGATCTGATGGATAAAGTCAGTTCCCTGTCTCCGCCTCATCCAAAACAATAGTCATAGCATGTCTACATAACTCATAGAACGAGACTCATACTCAGTAACAAATAAACTACCTTGTCTCAAGTCCTCAAATATCAATTGACTCTCTTCCCTTACACTCCAAAGGATGAAGCGGTCCTAAAAAGCACTAGAGAACATATTCTACTCTATCGGAGGAGATCTAACTAGCCTAGATCTCACATATGTCCTCTACCACTCTCTGGCGGATCCACATAGCTAGAGTGAAATAAAAAGAACACCACAAACATCAACTATACCCATAACCTCTAGTATATCATGGACTAAAGTAAATAACTCATGAGCATCTTCGCTCTTACCACCTTGAAAATAAGGTGGTTTCATCTTTTAAAACATCTCATATCTATGCTAATCATCTGTATATTGTCAACCACTGTAGGAACTATTGGTGGCTGACCAACCTGATCACGAATAACTGAACCTTGATATTGACATGGGGTCTATGCCCCCGTTCTCATTTCAGAGCTTTGTGGTATGCCTGCCGCACCAACCTGAGAGAAACTCTCTAGTACACCTAACATCCTTAGCAAACTGTCCTGAAACAAAGACGATGTATACTTAGGAGGAACCTGGTCCTCAAATACCTTAACATGTGGTTCAAGAATAATCTCTCTAACTCGACCTCCAGCTAGTGCTGCTCCATGAGAGAGAACTCTAACCCGTGCTACTCCACAAGCACGACCTTTAGATTTGACCCTACCCCTTTCCATAGATGGGGTATCACCAACTACATCGAGGACTGACACACCGACCACAAAAAATAGAAGTTCTACTCCTCACCGTCTACCAAAATAGCATGCGGCAACTCAGTACTAGAGAAGGTAACCATACACGATAAGAACGAATGAATATAAAGTAAGTTTACTAATAGTCTTCATAGGTTCTTAGAGATAAGTACATACATCTCTATAATGATACTCAAGACTCTACTTAGACTTGGCTTATACGCATGAAATATCTATAAACTTGGAGCTTTGATACCATTTGTCATGACCTAAAATGGAAGTGATGACACTCGTCTAACCCCACCAAGACAAGCTAGCCTAAAACTCCACAATATGAATAAAAATATGGAAAATAAATCAATAATAGCATAAGTGTGGAAAACTTAGCCAATTTCATAAACACCCGCAAAATTTGACTGTCACGTGTACAAGCCTTTAACATATGAAAACATAATTGAAGTTAAATACAATTTTTAATGTCTTTGTTTCTTCTATAGAACAAAGTATAAATAAGGAACAAAAGGGCATGCCACGATGACAAATGGCTTCCCCTCAATATATCCTCTGAAAGCCTCTGCGAAGGATGAAGAAGAATGATCACATGGATAGGGCTTGGAACCTACATAAGTGTAGAAGCAAAGACAGAGTACCAAAAGACATGGTACTCAACAAGCAACCCACTATAAAGATTAAACTAAGCTAGAATATGAGTACTCCTTTCATCTCAACTGAAGCACCTCAACTACAACCTTCATATAAATCAGCCCAATCTAACTATTTACAATACACATCCCACAAGGCTTAAAAATCATAGACCAAAAATCAAAGTTCAACAATTAACAAGTATCAAGTTCATCAAATCACAACAGTCAAACACTTTCTGAAACTATTTTCCATCAGCACAATACCACTCACCAAAACCATTTCCCATTGGTACAATACCACTCACCGGAATCATTTTCCATTGGCTTTACATGATGTCACTTGCCGGAATAATTGCCTATCGCCATAATCACCACACATCTCATCACAGTGTACAGTATTGCTCCCAATTGCACACACAGGTGTATGTGGTTGCGTAAGTAATATAGTGGCTCTAAAAGAGCCGAATTAGAAAATCTAAAAGACTTGTCAATTAAATGTTTTACTAAATTATACTAGTCTAATTATTTATTCAAGAGTGCCAAAAGAATTTGATTTTATTTGTAAACAAAAGAATACAAGAAATATATAATAAAATTAACTTACAATGTTTGGGACAATTCCAGGGCTGCAGCATGCTTAAGGTTTCATGTATCACATCTCATGCATGAATTAACTATTGTTATCAAACTACTGATTTATAGGGTTGATTGTATGATCATGGTTGTATGATCATGGTCTCCCGACCTCTAATCACATACTCCAATTGGTTGTCTAACTACATTGTTGAGTGGGGATCAATAGACTAAATTAGGGAGCATTTATATTTCATCCTATTTAATAACCAAGTTCGGTGCTTGTCCAGGTGTCAATCCTAAACACGAATCTAATCAAGTGATATGCAAGAAATATCAAGCTCATTGTCTTCTTTGGTCTATATACCTCTTCGTCTCCCGAGTCCAATAATAGACAATATATTTATTTCAATGGTGATCAAGCATGAAGTACTTTAACATGAATACAAAAGTAATTTAAGCGATAACCAATCATTAATTCACAATAATCGATGTTCAACAATAACCCACAGCCGCAACCCCAGAACAAAGGCTTTTAGCCACTAAAAAGAAGAAGAAGAAGAAGAAGAAGAAGAAGAAGAAGAAGAAGAAGAATAAGAAGAAGAAGAAGAAGGAGAAGAAGAAGGAGAAGAAGAAGGAGAAGGAGAAGGAGAAAGAGACAGAGAAGGAGAAGGAGAAGGAGAAGGAGGAGGAGGAGAAAGAGAAAGAGAAAGAGAAGGAGAAGAAGAAGGAGAAGGAGAATGAGAACGAGAACGAGAACGAGAATGAGAAGGATAAGGAGAAGGACAAGAAAAAGGAGAAGGAAAAGGAAAAAGAGAAGGAGGAGAAGCAGAAGAAGGACAAGGAGGAGAAGAAGAAGGAGGAGAAGGAGAAGGAGAAGAATGAGAAGGAGAAGGAGAAGAAATAGAAGGGGAAGGAGAAGAAGGAGAAGAAGGAGAAGGAGGAGAAGGAGAAGGAGAAGGAGAAGAATGAGGAGGAGGAGAAGAAGAAGAAAAAGAACCCTAATGCTGAATTCTATTCCTTTCCTCTTGCACTTGAAAAGAAGAAGTTCCCCTACAAACAAAGCCTGGGATTCTACTTATTGAGTTGGGGAAAATAATCCCTCCTGCTAACTGGTTTCAGACGCTTTAAATTTCAGAATTTTTGTCGGGCATTTGTGGGGCGCCGCGCCACCATAGCTCCAGGACTGGTTCTCTGAAGTTTCTCCCCTGGCATAGTGTGTTGCCAGTGCGCCAGGGGTGCTGGGGCGGCGTGCCAGACTGCTCTCAACTTTGATTTTCGTCGTGCTAATCTCCCTTCACTTTTGTCGCCTTCTATTTAGCTCATACTCCTTTAGTAACCCCTGCATATGCTAACCATGTAGATTTGTCTACATTTATTGCAATACTTAATCAAAACACAACAATAATTATCAAGAATGTCCTGGAAACATAAAACACGTGTGGGTAGATCATAATAAATGGGCATATAAATACACCCAATATCACCACCCCACACTTAAACCTTTGTTTGTCCTCGAACAAGCATTTATCATCTAAAAAAATCACACTAGGGATGCCACCACTTTGGTTGATACAAACAATTAGGCAATACACAAATTTCAAAATATCAAGTACAATTTTGTTATCATTAATAAAGACACATGAAAAAACAACAAACCTCTAACCTCCTAACCTCAAGGAAGGACTTCAAACTCATCAAATTTAAGCTTGCTCTCCTAGTCATGTCAAACAAAGTTAATAACATCATCAATCTATCAGAAAACAAGTGTTCTCACAAGAAGAAATAGTCTACACACTCAATTCAAAATATTAAATATAAATTAAGGACTTAGCATCAAAGAACAACTCTCACACTCATAAATAAAATTCACATGTATGCACAAAGAACCGTAGGCTTGCCTATTATGTACATCTCCACTAATTAAGTATGCTTGAATAGAATCAAATAGAAATTTAACGGATTGTAATGTAGGCAAAGGGACAGGTAGGAAAACTATATAATAGTGGCTTACACTTCCCTAAGCACTTAGTAGTTTTAGACTTCAACACCCATTATTTTCTTCTCTTTATTTTTAGCCCTCTCTTCAACAATTATTTCACAAGTTATTCTCATCCTCTCAAGAATGCTTCAATCATTTTTTTCTCAAATATTTTTTTTTATATCACATTCTTTCAAAGAGGTTTTTCATCACTTTGTAGCTATCATTGGTTACCTTTCACACTCAAAAATCTCTTTTCTTTAGATTTAATAATTATAATAAGTCTATGCTACATTGCTCAAGGAAGGATGGTGCAACAAATGGGGATTCAACAAAATACTTAAGGGCAAAATATGGCTACCAACAAAAGGCTACAGGCTCAAAAGGGATAACTAGTGATATAATATCAGAAAAGGCCAAAATTTACAAGACAAATCAAAGAAAGCCTATTATCATCTCTTAAACGACGGAACACTTTTTGTTTCGCTTCAATAACATGCAGGACAAGTTCTAGACTAAGATGTAAACCATGGAATAAACAAATTCTCACCACACATGGCACAAGTATCAATCATGATGGATCAATTCCACTTCTAAGAGAGACATGATCATAACAAACAACAAAATAAAATAAGCTATATACAAAGTCACAATCATGAGACTAGGTGTCAAAGAGTCTACAATTTCATTAGCAATCAAGCATTCACAAGACAGTACCAATCAAAATTCGGCCTATATAGAAAGTATCACATATCTCAAAAGGGCCATTTATTTTCTCTCCAAAAGAACTAATAAAATATTATTCGTAAATAAAAATAAAAAATATTCGGTTCAAAGAGGCTATCCTTAAGAAACGAACTGAAATCATAAGTCAATGAACCCATCCTAAAAAAAGAGTCAATAAAACAGTAAAACAAGGAATTCATTCCTCCACCCCACACTTAAAAAGATTCTATGTCTCCAAAGCATCAAATAAAATTAAAAAAAATGGTTAGAAAAACTCCTTGAGGCATTTAGGACTAGCTAGTAGCATGTTCTCTTAATTTCATCAAGGGTCGTACACACCCATACTTAAGCTCAAACATTTTCCTTTGCTTCTAACTTTTGGATACTCAGACTTCCCCTAATTTGCAAAAAGATAAACAACACAAAAAAATAACACTAAGAAAAAAAATAAGAAGTTAGACGATAAATTGAATTGCCTCCCAATAAGCGCCTAATTTAATGTCACGCACGACAAGTAAATTCACCATTTTTCTGTCCACTATGAACTTATGAACTATACCCCTAAATTTGCATCAACTTTTCTGCTCATCTCAAGGGGAGATGGTATAAATATAAAGGAACCAAGTAAAAGATGTTGCATCTTACACTTTTTGACTCTTATGTGAGGAATTTTATTTTGTCTATGTGGACTAATAAACTTTAGAATGTAGGTGTTTTTTCCTTATCGAGATACTCCTCTATTAGTTCATATGACTCGAATATTATGTCGTCATCCAAGAATAATGTAGAAAAATATTTAGAACAAGCATCAAGATGACTCAAATCCAAAGCAACATTATTTACAACATTCTCACTTTTGTACTATATCTCAACATCAACATTAAAGAATAAAGTATAGGTGAATGGTAGGAATTCCTATTTTTGCTCCACTAGTTGGTCATCATCCATGACAATTGGTGATTGGACATCAGACTCCTCAACCATTTTGTTCAAGTGAGCCTCTAAGTCATGAATATTTGAGCCAAATTGATCTATTTTTTGTGTGAGTTCAACTCTTTCTTCAATCAATTGGGTTGTCATGTATGTCAAACCATCATGAATAGACTTTTGAAACTTTAGAAGTTGAGCTTGTTTTTGTAGCCAAGATTGACTCACTATCTCTGTTTCTTCACAACTTTCTCCTTGTAGGGATTCAGTCTATTCCTTGAGTATTATCTAGGTATGTAGTTTGCAATTGATAAGCGTCAAGCCTAGCCTGTAGTTCCATGATTATTGATTTCTCTTACAGGCATTCAAATATTTGTTCCGTGATTATTATTAACTTTGTCTATCATGTCCTTACATTCCATAAATAAATTCACATCCTGAGCCTCTTGTTTTGCATTATCCACTTCATCACCCCTGCCAACATCACAAATAATAGAAGAATCATAATAGGGGTTCGGGAGAGGGGAATAAGAGTTAGGACAACTAGGCTAATGAACATATTGACCACCACATATATGACATATAGGACACTCGATATCCAAGTGGTGTCCATTACAATAATTACAAGGATATTTATAAGAATACTCCTCACCCAACCATGATTTATCCCAATCATCCATATCAATAAGAGTACCAAATTATTCAAAGGAGAAAAAATTAATTGTTCAGAAAAAAATAATTAGAAAAAAAGAAAAAAAATTAAATAAATAAAAAGAAAAAGTACAACCTAGAAAAATAGTTAATTTCTAAGTCCAGCAACGACACCTAAAACCTATTACTACTAACTGCACACGCAAGTGTATATGGTCGTGCAAGTACTACATTGGCTCTAAAATAGATGGATTATCGAACTCAAAGGATTTGTCGGTTAACTATTTAACTAAATTATATTAGTCTAATTATTTATTCAAGGGTGCCAAAAGAATTATTTTTTTATTTTCAAACAAAAGAATGCACGAATTAAATAATAAAATTAACATACAATGTTTGGGACAATTCTAGGGTTGCAGCATGCTTAACGTTTTATGTATCACATCTCATGCATGAATTAACTACTGTTATCAAATTACTAATTTACAATGCTGATTTTATGATCATGGCATCCCGACCTCTAATCGCCTACTTCAATTGACTGTCTAACTACATCATTGAGTGGGGATAAACATACTTAATTGGCGATCATTTATATTTAATCATGTTTAGTAACCAAGCTCGGTGTTTGTCTGGGATTCAATCCTAAACACAAATCTAATCAAGTGATATGCAAGAAAGATCAAGCTCTTTGTATTATTTGGTCTATCTACCTCTTCGACTCCCGATCCCTAGAATAGAAAATTTATTTCTATGGTGATAAAGCATGATATACTAAAACAATAATACACAAGTAATTTAAGTGATAACCGATCATTAATTCAAAACAATCAACATGCAACAATTACCTGTAGCCGCAACCACAGAAAAAAGATTTTTAGCCACTAATGTCTAAGAAACGAAGAAGAAGAAGAACCCTAATGGTGAATTTTATTCCTTGCCTCTTGCACTTGAAAAAGAATAAGTTCCCTACAAATGAAGCCTAGGGTTATATTAACAAAATTGAGGAAAAGAATCCCTCCTCCTAATTAGATTCAGACTCCTTAAATTTGAGAATTTTCGTCAGGGCATTCGTGGGGCAGTGCACCACCATAGCGCCAGTACTACTTCTCTAAAGTTTCTCCCCTGGCGCGGTGCGCTGCCAATGTGCCAAGGGTGCAAGAGCAGCACGCCAGGCTAATATGATTTTTGTCGTGCTCATCTCCCTTGGCTTTTGTCGCCTCCTATTTAGTTCATATTCCTTAAGAAATACCTGCATCTACTAATCATGTATGTTAGTGTGCATTTATTACAATACTTAATCAAAACACAATAATCATCATCAAGAATGTCCTGGAAACATAAGGTACATGCGGGTAAATCATAGTAAATGGGCATATAAATATGCTCAAGATCAAATAAAAATCAATGCAAATAGGCAATTAAACACCATAGGGAAGAGATGCTAAACTCAAGCATTTCAAGTCCACAATAATACCATCAAAGTATTTCAACAATCAACAAATTTGGATTAACACTCAAGGAAATTCACAAAACACAACTATCACTACACTACCTTTTTCATTTAATCTCCTTTTTAATCATTAACATAATTAATTAGAGTAATTGAATCCATCACCTCATTTCCATTACTCCCCAACACATACAATGAAGAAAGACAAGATTCTACAAGTTTTACAAGGTTTAGAAGATCACTTACCTTAATTCAATCAAAAGTCAATATGAGACTTGAGATTTTCCTTTTCATATGATATCCAAACCCACATAATCTAATCCAAAAAGTAATTACAATAAGATTCTGAAAATAACAACACCCATATCATACACTTTGTAAAATGGGTCAAATCAACTCAAAAACCTAATTCCAAAAAAATGAGGTTTTTTAAAAAGTGAACGACCCTTGAGGTGGTAGGGGGCTGAGAAACACCCCCAAGCCTTAACTTTATAATAAAATTAAACAAAATACACGGAGAGGGACATAAACCTTAATTCCAATCCTATGTTGGTTCATAAGTCAACCTTCCTACTAAGGGTAGTCAACTCATCCCCATACTAAAAATGGAAACCTAAAACTATGCACCTAAAAGAGAGGACTCCTCTCGATACAAAGTTACTAGCAAAATAAACGAGGGAGACTCTCCCCTTACAAAGTAAGAAAACAAATATAAAGCCTAGCCCTATTCAAGATAGCTATGACTACAAAGGAGATAGCTAGATCGAAAAGGATACAAAGTATAGAAATAGTTAAATTATAGGGAAAAAAAGTTAAGGAGGTTGTTTGATTCTTTTCAATAACTTCCTCCTAAAGTTGATTACTCCCATTTTCTCTATCAAGTAGCTTCTTTTTGCTATCAGTGGTAACTGTTGGTATGTGTAATAGTGATGCACCATATCAGTTTTGTGATTTTTTTGGATAAGGATTCTGATGTATTATTGTCTTCTCTATACGTATGGGTGCATTGAAAAAATTCTAACTGAACAGTAAGCTGGAGAAAGGTTCTTATGTGGTGATGCAGCTTCCATGGAGGCCTGATATTGTGGGAAATCCATGTAGTAATTAGCTATGAGTCGACTTCCAGAATAATCTTCCCATAACCATGTTGAAGACACCATTAAAGTCCATGTATAGCTGTCATTGTTTCTACTTGATTATTAGTACCAACTCCTAGAGGGATGATAAAAGCATAGATCATATTTCCAAGAGAATCTTTGAGAATTCCCCCTCCCCCTATGTTGCCTGGGTTATGCAAAGCACTACCATAGTTATTTAATTTGAATAACTTATCAGGAGGTCTCATCCACCTGGCTTCTTTGATCTGAACTTCTTGCCGGTAGACTTCAATATTTTTAATTAGAACAGTCAAATAGTTAAGCCATTGAAGATAGGGGACTGTACAGTGGAGGAAGTTCTGGATGTACTTTAAGGTTGAGAACTTGAGAGATATTTGGTTGTTTACCCCATAGTTAGCTGATCATCTACTCTTCCATAAATTCCAACAAATAAAGACGGGAAGGGCTTGGATCAGCAGCTTATGAACCTCATTCTTGCTTTCAAGACCCCACCAGTTCATTAAGAGGTTTTTGAATGGAAAATGCATGTAAGTCATGCCTATAAGGGAAGAGAAGAAGTCCAAATATGATGAGCAAATGGACCACTAGTGAATATATGATCAATGTCATCCCAGCCCTGAATTCTGCAACATGAGCACTTGACTGGTTCACTTCCAAAGTTTGCAATCCTCTCGTTGGTAGGAAGCTTACTTCTAAAGGCTCTCCAAAGAAGAAAGGAATCTTTGAAAAGGATATTTTTATGCCACGTGTGAGTATTAATGAAGTTGTTAGGCAGAAGTACATGAAAAGGAACCATTCTCATTTGGTTCCCAAACTTCCTGGTCTGGAATATTTTCCTGATTGTGGATAATGGTGCTTAAAATTTTGGGAACCATTAGAGGTGCAGAATGTCTTCTCACCATGGATTCACTCCATTGTCCATTGATCAAGAACTGAGAGACCTTGATGTTATTTAGGCTAGTGATGTTGTTACAGTGATGAGCAAGAGTGCCTTCACCTAACCAGCCTTCGTACCAAAATAAGCTGCTTCCAGAATGTATATTCCACATGATTTGAGCCTCAACTGTAGCCTTGTTTTTCATCATATATATCCATACCAAAGAATGTCCAGTGCCAATCTTTTTTCCAACCGGATTAGATATTTTGCAATATTTGGATTTAAGAAATTGACCCGATAGGGAATTTTTGGTCATGAAAGTCCACCACCTCTTGAATTGAAGTGAGGTGTAAACATCTTCAAGTTGTCTCACCCCTATGCCCCCTTCTTCATAACGGAGGCTAAGATTCTCCGAGGAGGCCCAATGATACTTTTTTTCTTTGTCCCAACCTCAGAAAAAATCAGCAATCACCATCTTTGAGTACCTAATGGTTGTTTTGGGGGGTGAAATAGAAGCCATGGTAAGAATTGGGATTGACTGAAGAACATATTTTTATCAATGTAGCTCTACCCCCAAAACTTAGAATTCTGGAATGCCAACCACTTATTTTTTTAACCACTTTTGCCACAAGAGGAGAGTAGTAAATGATTATTTGCCTTCCTATATAAAGGGGACAACAAGGATAGTTGATAGGACTTTCTTTTGAGTGAAACCTGTTATATCCTTGACTAACTCAATGATAGTAGAAGGGGTATTCTCAGGAACCATGAAGTGACTTTTATCCTTGTTGATAAGTTGATCAGAAGTTGCTTCATAAGAGGACAGAGTCTTCATAATAAGCTGAAGGGAAGTTCTGTGTCCAGATGTAAAGATGATGGCATCATCAGCAAACTAAAATGGTTGATTTGGGGACCTCTCACCTCCATCTGAAAACTTTTGTATCTTTGATTTTGATGAAGAATATTTAGCATCCTCGATAGCACCTCAGCCCCCAAAATAAATAAGGTAGGAGATAAGGGGTCGCCTTGTTTAAGACCTCTAGTAGAGTGAAAAAAGCCATATCTAGCACCATTCACAATAACAGAGTACCAATTGTTGTTCATAATCCTCCAAACCATGTCAATAACTTGTTCATCAAACCCCATTTTCCTCATAACTATGCTAGTAAAATCCCAAGATACCCTATCATAAGCCTTATCCATATTTAGCTTGATCCCAACATTATCACCCTCTTGGGTTTCCTAATGCTATGAGTGATTTCCTAGGCCAACATGATGTTTTCAGATATGCTCCTTCCTTTTACAAACCCAGATTGATTATTTGAAATGAGAGAAGGAATTATAGTGGACAATCTGGTGAAAATTAGTTTGGAAATAATTTTGTTGGTGAAGTTACTCAAGATAATGGGTCGGAACTCATTGAACTTATTGAGATGTTCAAATTTAGGTAGCGGGACTAGACAAATATGAGACATGAATTTTGGTATTTCATACCCTCAGAAGAAAGCTTGAATAGCTTCCAACAGGTCCTCTTTGATAATTTCCCAACAAGACTGAAAGAATTTTCCCCCAAAGCCATCAGGTCCTGGAGTTGAGTTGGGGTTCATGGAGAAAACCACCTCTTTTAATTCATAAATAGTAGAAAGAGCTTGGATGATAGAGTTCTGTTCATCAGTAACCATTCTAGGAATACATTGCAAAATTTCTTCATTAATTTTGATTTTATGACCAATGAAAATATGATGAAAGTATTCACAGGCAGCCTTGACAATATTGGTATCTCCTTGCACCCAAGTATCATTATCTAAGCAAATTTTGTGAATGAACAACTTTCTTCTCCTCCCTCTCATAATAGAATGGAAATATTTGGAATTGGTGTCTCCATCTTTGAACCACTAAAGTTGAGTCTTCTTCTTGAGAATACAAGCTTCTAACTTCATATATTTGATATATTTTGCGTTAAGACAATGAAGTGTAGCCCTATTCTCCTCATTATTGTTGATGATGACCTCTTCCTCAACATTTTGGACCCTTTCCTCAAACTCTTTAACAGTACTGAAAATGTCTCCAAATTCTCGTTCGGACCAGGAACTGAGGGTGGCTATCAACCTTTTCATTTTCTGATGGAGTTTCCACATAGGAATACCCTAAACCTCCCTATCCCAACAATCATTAACAATGGAATTGAAGCTTTCATGATCTGTCCAGTAGTGAAGAAACTTAAAATATCTGATAGGTTGTTCATTTCTCACCACTATTTCCATCAGCAAAGGGCAATGATCTGATCCAACAGAAGGTAGATGATTAATAGTAGTTTGAGGCATATCTTCTAATCATTTGTCATTACCCATGGCTCTGTCAAGTCTCTTCCACACTCTACTCTCTTCGGTTATTTGATTGTACCAGGTGAACTGTTGACCATTATAACCAAGATCCATAAGTCCACAAGCTTCAATAACACTTATGAACTCAAAGCTTTTATTCATGTTGTATGGAATATCCCCTTGCTTTTCTTCTGTAGAAGTAATAACATTGAAATCTCTAATAGTACACCAAGGATTGTCTATGTTGGAGTAATGAATAAGTCTTTCACATAAGGGTCTTCTAAGATGATCCTTGCATTTAGCGAAAATGAAAGATATCATGAATTTGTCCTTGCATTCCACATGATGTAAAACACAAGTAATATGTTGATCATCAATCTCCAACACATCACAATTCATATAAGTGTTCCAAAACAGCCATATCTTACCATTGGAATTGCAAACTGCACTATCCATATTTAAATGGATTTTATAATTGTTGAGGTAAATATTATCTGCAAAAGGTTCAAGAATAGCAATCATAGAAAGGTTATGGATTTTCTTAAGGTATTTAAGTCTTTCCAATAATCCTTGGGTGATGATACTTCTAGCATTCAAACATATGACATTAATCATTAGTAACCTTTACTTCTGGACCTCGTGTTGGGTCTGCTAGAAGTAGCAGATATACTGTGAGATGTTTGTTTGGTTTGTTGATGAGATTGTATCCTTCCTCTGGGTGAAAGTCCTTGTAGGTTGGTAATTTCCTGAATCTCCTCTCGGAACTCACTTTGGAATGTGAATAGCAAAGACTTGATAAGGTTGAATACATTACCCAAGTCATTTGGAAACTATTGGTGAAAACCATTTTTAAAATGGACTTGTATTCAACTCACAATAATCATCTTTCTTAAAATCTCAAGTTCATGAAAGCATTGCCAATCACTAATCAGAAATTCAAAAATTTTATGTTAAAATCCAAAAATGATCAAAGGGAACTGCAGTTTTAGGGTCAAAAGGACTTACCCCAAATGATTCACCACAAAATATTTCTTTAAAATTACCTCCTAGGGTTTTACAAAGCTCAAAGTTGGAGAAAATAGGGTAAAACCCCAAAATTTATGACAAAAGGGTCTCAAGTATCGCAAAAGCAAACTCAGGTTTGATTTCATGAACATCGTGAAAGCGACCACCTAATCGCTAAAGTGATCCCCGCAAAATAGTGGCCTCTGGCTTTTGCGACCCACTCTTCGCTAAAGCAAAGGTCGCAAAAAAAGCCAGAAGCTCGCAAACCTGAAGACTAAGGGAGGCCGGCCCATCACGAATGTGGCATGTACATTGTAAAAGTGAGGCTCACAAAAAGAACAACCTCTTCCTAACGTGAGACACACCTGATGTCCAAAAACTCTTAATTTCCAAATGAAACCTTGGGATTCATTCAGATCCATGTACACATAAACCATGTATACTATTCGATGAAACTCGATGCTTTGGACACAATGGAATTATTAAAATACGAATTCAAGGTCTCCTTGACCCAAATCATGTGTAAGACATAGTAAACTAATCAAAACACCTAAAATTCCAAACTAAGTCGGGACTTCTAAATATTTAAGCAAGACCTCTTCTAGGCTTAAAATCAACCACGGAATCCAAAAGAACTATCAGAAATACAATCTGAGAATCTGAACTCTCAATGTTGACCAAAGTCAACCCAAAGGCTAAAATCTCAACAATTTCCAACTTAAGCCATCAAATCTATGAAAGGACCCTGAATTTGAAACCAACAACTCTCTTAGATCAATTTATACATTTTGGGACTGATGGAATCGTTGGAATTCCATCCCGAGACTTGAAATTCCAAAAGACATCAAAAACTACTTTTTAGCAACTTTGGACTTTCAAAATTCTAAAATTTCCTTAATTCATAACTTTTTACTCAAAACTCAAAAAAAAATTCAAAATCCAATCAGAAATGACTCGAGGTCAATATCGGGAGAGGTAAAAGTGATAAAATTACAAAAAATCTAAAATTACCAACGAGGTCATTACAGGTTTGGGATTTGTTTACAATTTAGGTGTTTTTAGGCTAATTGAGTCTGATTATATGTATATTAATTGTTTTTAGATCAAAAACAAACTAAGATACAGAAGAAACGGAAGGCTCAGGTTCAATAAAGCTTATAAGGCTTGATTCCAGGTAGGTGATGCATGGTTGTTGTTTTCCAAGTTATGTTATATATGCATGTTTACTTTCTCTATAGTGAAACTTGATGCATGTTGAGGAAACATAAGGATTGAATATGAAATGATGAATTGCTTATAATCTCATGCAATAAGGGTATTTGTTTACTTATATTTATTAGTGTGATTGTATTTTATTGTGATTGTGTTTCTATATCCCTCGGTTGGCTCAGTTACCATGCCTGGTATAGGATATTATTAAATGTCTCTGTTACCACACCTGATATGGGATACTATTGGTTGGCTCGGGTACTACGCCCGGCAGAGGATGTTATTGATTAGCTTTTGTACCACGTTTGATACATGTTTGACTATTCCTTTATTGTTGGTTTCTTAAGTGAACCAGTCTTGTTTGTGATCATATGGGACATCATAACTGTAAATGTTAAGTTAGAATTGGTGACTAAGAATCTTGTTGTATTGCTAACTTGGTTATTAGTGTTGTCTTGTCTTTATTAGTGTTGTCTTGTCTTTTTATGTTCTAGTTATTTGTTTACATTCATACCTCTGTTGTTGACCAATGATCCTACCAGTACACTATGGTTTATGTATTGATACTACACTTTTTCTTTCTTTATGGAGTACACAGACATTCAAATGGCTGTTTTATGATCTTTACTATGAGTCTGATGTTAACTAAAGTCAAGGGTGACCTAGTTCTTTCAGGCTGCCATGGATTTTTCTTTATTTTGTAGTCCATTTTCCGAACATAGACTCTTTTTAGTTCTTTTATTTTTGGGGTTGCATCTACAATGAGGCTCACGAAAAGAACAACCTCTTGCTAACGTGAGACACACCAGATGTCCAAAAACTCTCAAATTTCCAAATGAAACCTTGGGATTTATTAAGAACCCTGTACACATAAACCATGTATACTACTCGATGAAACTCGATGCTTTGGACACAATGGAATTATTGAAATACGAATTCAAGGTCTTCTTGACCCAGATCATGTGTAAGACACAGTAAACTAATCAAAACACCTAAAATTCCAAACTAAGTCGGGACTTCTAAATATTTAAGCAAGATCTCTTTTAGGCTTAAAATCAATCACTAAATCCAAAAGAACTGTGAGAAATACAATCTAAGAATCCGAACTCTCAATGTTGACCAAAGTCAACCCAAAGGCTAAAATCTCAATAATTTCCAACTTAAGACATCAAATCTATTAAAGGACCCTGAATATGAAACCGACAACTCTCTTAGATCAATTAATACATTTTGGGACTGATGGAATCGTTGGAATTCCATCCCGAGACTTGAAATTCCAAAAGACATCGAAAACTACTTTTTAACAACTTTGGACTTTTAAAATTCTAAAATTTCCTTAATTCATAACGTTTTACTCAAAACACAAAAAAAAATTTCAAAATCCAATCAGAAATGACTCGGGGTCAATATCGGGAGGGGTAAAATTGATAAAATTATAAAAAAATCTAAAATTACAAACGAGGTATTACAGGTTTGGGATTTTTGTACAATTTAGGTGTTTTTAGGCTAATTGAGTCTGATTATATGTATATTAATTGTTTTTAGATCAAGAATAAATTAAGATACAGAAGAAACGGAAGGCTCAGGTTCAATAAAGCTTCTAAGGCTAGATTCGAGGTAGGTGATGCATGGTTGTTGTTTTCCATATTATGTTATATATGCATGTTAACTTTCTCTATAGTGAAACTTGATTCATGTTGAGGAAACATAAGGATTGAATATGAAATGATGAATTGCTTATAATCTCATGCAATAAGGGTGTTTGTTTACTTATATTTATTAGTGTGATTGTGTTTCTATATCCCTCGGTTGGCTCAGGTACCATGCCTGGTATAGGATATTATTAGTTGTCTCTGTTATCACACCTGATATGGGATACTATTGGTTGGCTCGGGTGCTACGCCTAGTAGACGATGTTATTGGTTAGATCATGTACCACGTTTGATACATGTTTGACTATTCTTTTATTGTTGATTTCTTAAGTGAACCAGTCTTGTTTGTGATCATATGGGACATCATAAGTGTAAATGTTACGTCAGAATTGGTGACTAAGAATCTTGTTGTATTGCTAACTTGGTTATTAGTGTTGTCTTGTGTTTTTTATGTTCTAGTTATTTGTTTACATTCATATCTCTGGAGTTGGCCAATGCTCCTACCAGTACAATATGGTTTGTGTATTGATACTGCACTTTCTCTTTCTTTATGGAGTACATAGACATTCAAGTGGTTGCTTCATGATATCAACTATGAGTCTGATGTTAACTAAAGTCAAGGGTGACATACTTCTTTCGGGCTACCATGGATTTTTCTTGATTTTGTAGTCCATTTTCCGAACATAGACTCTTTTTAGTTCTTTTATTTTGGGGTTGTATCCTCGTACTATAAAGTTAGAAGAAACTTTTTGATACACAACTTTCAGTTTCTAGGAGGGTTTTCGCAGTATTTTTCAGAATTCGGGTTTTATTTTATGAAAGATGTTTTTGGTGTTAAAAACTGCTAATTTTCTATTGTTTAATGGATTGTGACTTGGTAGTTTGTTAGTTCTCCCACAAAGGTTAGTATGGGTGCCACTCACGGCAAGTCGAAATTGTGACATTATATGACTCCTTTTTTAAACAATCCAAAAATGAATGATATATTTAGTAATAATTTAACTTGAAAATGATTATTTTATTCTTTAAATAATTAATCATCACGCAAATAACTATGACTTATTTTATGTTATAAGTTCCAAAAATCATTCTTTTTAATTATTTTTTGTCAAATCAAACTATGACACATAAATTGAGATGGAGAGAATATATAATTGGCCATTATGATTTCTGAACTAACATGAAGAATTTGCTATGTACTACTGTTGGTTTATGTACATTGGTTAGACTATGCGAAGTTACTGATAACACATAGAAGAAGCTATAACCTGTCTTTAAATTCAACTACTCACCCAAGAACAAATGAAAAGATGTTGTTATCAATCAACTATAAATTAATTCACAATCTATATAACATATTTATCTTATAGTATCTGGAAGATATATACGGACGTCTACGTACCGATCCACAAGACTCTACTCGAAACAATGTTCATTAACTTATAGAACCGGTGAACCTACCGCTCTGATACCAATTTGTCATAATCCAAAAGTCAAGGTCATGATGCCACATACCCCCGGAAACCCCAAAAATAGTGTGTAAGCCAAAAGAAATAACACACACAAGACTTACAAAGGTAAGTCAGGCCACAACCGCTAAGAAAACAATAGAGAAGTTCCCAAAACCTAGTAGCATAACTATAAGGAGCGTCTAAAACATTTCTAGATTCTGAAATACATACCAAGTCTTCGAAAGAAAATTAAAGATTGTCAATGATAGATAGAGACTAATGGCAATCAAAAAAGAACGATCACACCACAACTTCGAATGAGAAGAAATTGCTAGATCCGGTCAACCGCTACGAAGATCATCTTGACTAGGATCTGCATTAAAAATATAACAAAAGTAAGGGTAAGTACAATCCACATGTACTCAATGGGTTTGACCGACTGAGTGTAAGCAACTAATCAGATGTGAGAAATAAACTATGAAACACTTCCACCTGCACGCAAAAAAGTCCCCACCTCGGCATCAGTGCCGCCAATTTATATAATAACGTTGTGAATAAAGTAAACACACAAGGTAACAAATAATACCCAAATCAATAAATAAGCAAGTTACACAATACAATAAGTTGTCCAATGTGATGCAATGAGATGATGAAATGATTGAATGATGTGGTGGAACCAAGGTCATCGTAAAACTTGTCATATACACCTTACAAAACTTCAGCTTCCAGACAAGGACCCGTGGGGGACTCGCAGTCCATATACCAATATCAAAATCTCAATATCTTATCAACTTGCCTCCTAGATAATGGTAGAAGATAAAAGTAAGGTGTCCTATTTCCTTCTAAAAAGGAATTTCTCCACGTTCTTACATTCCCATGAACAATGATATGCTGAATACGGATAAATGCATCACAACACATACAACACAAAGGCATTATCCATTCATCAAGGATTTTGAATAGCATAACGTTCTCAAACTCAACAAGTCATGAAACACGTCCTCAAATAATAGGAATAGTGGAAGAATCCATTAGAAATCAGTTTTTATGACTTCGAAAACCTTTCTTTCATTTTAAGATGCTTCAAAAATCAACTCAGGCCCTTAACTCGGGTATTTCAATGTCAATTACAATGATAAGCCACACAACCCCTCACTGTGGTAATTAATCAAGTATCACATATTTTCAACAACCATTAAAGGTATCACACAAGCCTCCACACATGCTAAAGATCACAAATAGGCATCATACAAATTAAACAAGAAGGTCAACACTTACCAACCTCTGAAACTCATACTACAATTCATTTCACAATTGATTTCCTAAGAAAGATCACTTACTTATCTCAATCTAAAAGAGGAATAGCCAAGCCTACCTTGAAGGCCGAAACTTCACTCGAACAACACTATTAGAGCACTTTGTCAACTACAAGATCACTGAAACTATCCCCAACTATCAAGAATGGAAAAGTTCATTAAAAAATTCCAATGATATGCATATTGACGGGATTAGGAATCGAGGGGAAAATATTCCAAAATCACTTCAGAAAGTGAAAGGATAAAATCAGATTTTTATGAAAAACTAGTTCTATGAGCCAAAAGTAATTCATGGTTGAAAAAACCCATTAAAACAAGAAAAATTGAGCACCAAATCAAGAATTTACTAATTTTATAACTTTGGGATAAAACCCCCAAAATTCACTTTAAAATCAAGATTTAAAAGAGTTTTCGGAAGATAAAACTTTAAGGAATTGATAAAGTGAAATTAAAGGCACTAACCCAAATGAATCTCCTCAAGATATCCCTACAACATATCCTCTCCTAAGCTCTCAAATGAGTGAAAATGGGAAGAATTCCCGAATAAGCATTGATCAAGTCTGAAAAATAAGGTTCGCGAACAAGGGACACATGCTACGAATGTGGCCCAATCGGATGCCAAAGGTTCACGAATATGGGAATAATATCGCAATTGTAGAGTGTTGTTCACTCGTGAATATTCCCAGCCCTCTGCAATTGTGGTGCCTCAGATGCCCACTCTCTGCGAACACGCTAGGGACATGTAAACATGTTCCCCTAATAAGAAAACAAGAAATAAAGGGATCAAAGTCTCCGATTGGACCCTCACAAATCCTTTGGAGTTTGATAAAAATAACCTGGACATACTACCCCACAAATCCGATTGTAAGATTTCCAAAAAGAATTCAAATGATGGAATTACCCTTTTGGACTACTCTTAAGGTTTAAAATTCAACTTTTCGCTGAAACCCACAAAAACTAGACATAAGGCCTCAAAAACATTACCAACCACCTTACTAGTTTAAACTCAACTTTTCGAACCCGATAGAACTAACAAAATCTCGATGCTCAAAATTCATAATGTTGACCAAGGTCAACCATATCAAGATTTCTCAACTCGAAAGGGTCAAAATCACCAAACACACCGTTCACATCGGGGACCACACCAATTATTTTTGCAACACAGACAAGTGAGAAAACTCTAAGGGGAAGGGAAAAATAGTTATTTCACAATTAAAAGCAAATTCACAAGAAAAGGGACATTACAATATACACCACTAAAGCATGCATTCGTACTCGAATAAAAAAAAGGTACCTGAAGGGGTGAAAAGCTGAGGATATCTACGACGCTTGTCGGACTCCACCTCCCACATCACTTCCTCAATTGATCGGTGTCTCCACTGCACCTTAACTGAGTCAATATGCTTAGAACTCAATTGTCTAGTCTGCCTATCCAGAATAGCAATCGGCTTCTCCCCAAAGGACAAATTTTGATCCAAAGAAATTGAGTCCCACTAAATCACATGAGACTCATCATGAAAGTATTGCTTAAGTATCGATACATGAAACACGGGGTGGACCGATGAAAGGCTTAGAGGCAAGCCAAACTATATTCTACTACTATATACTTCCCCAAAATCTCAAATGGTCTAATAAACCATGGATTGAGCTTCCCTTTCTTTCCAAAACTATCACACCCTTAGTGGGTGACACCTTAAGTAAGACCCACTCACTAATAACAAAGGACACATCTCAGACATGCCTATATGTATAACTTTTCTACCTACTCTATGCGGTCACAAGTTGTTGTTAAATCAACTTCATCTTATCCATTGTGTCTCTCAACAAATCAGTGCCCCAAGGTCATACTCCAAATGATTCGAACCATTCTACATGAGATGAACACCTCCTCACATACAAAGCCTCAAATGGTGCCACTTGAATACTTGAATGGTAATTTTTGTTATAAGCTAACTCTGTAAGAGGTAGGGACTGGTACCATTGACCACCAAAGTCCATGACGCAAGCCCAAAGCATATCCTCAAGCACCTTAATAGTTTGGTCAGATAGAGCATCAACCTGAGGAAGGAAGGTGGTACTCAACTTAAGCTCGGTGACTTGTTCGACCAACTTCAGGGTGCGAGTTGCTTTTCTAATATAGACCTCAGATCCATCATCTTAGAGTCAGAGATAGTGGCATCCCCAAAGACAGCCTTCTGGACTCGGTATAGTCAATATGAATTTGTAGTTATGTCTTTTGGACTAAGAAATGCTCTTGCAGTTTTCATGGACTTAATGAATAGGGTGTTCAACCATTATTTGGACTTGTTCGTCATAATCGTTATTGATGATATCCTCATTTATTCTTGGAGTGAGGAAGAGTATGCGACTCGTCTGAGAGTTGCTTTGAAAACCCTCAAAGATTGCTAGTTATCTACTAATTTTAGCAAATGTGAGTTCTGGTTACATTCGGTCACTTTCCTTGGTCATGTGGTTTCTAGCAAAGATATCTGAATGGATTGTCATAAAATTGAGGCAGTACGACACTGGCCCAAGCCCACCTCTCTGAGTGATATCGAAGTTTCTTTGGTTTGGTCAGTTACTACAGGAAGTTTGTTGTAAGATTTTCATCCATAGCTTCCCCCAATGACCAAGTTGACTTAGAAAAAGGTCAAGTTTTAGTTGTCAGATTAGTGTGAGAAAAGCTTTTTCGAACTGAAGAGCAGGTTGACTACAACTCATGTCTTGACTCTTCCAGAAGGTTTAGACGATTAAATGGTTTATTATGATACATCCAGGGTCGACCTAAGTTGTGTGTTGATGCATCAAGGTAAGGTCATAGCTTATGCTTCGAGACAACTTAAGGTCCATGAGAAAAACTACCAGACTAATGACCTCGAGCTTGTAGTCGTAGTGTTTTCCCTAAAGAGTTGGAGACACTACTTGTATGGTGTTCATGCTGATGTGTTCACAGATCATAAGAGCCTCTAGTATGTATTCACCCAGAAAGAGTTAAATCTTTGTTAGAGGAGATGGATTTAATTCCTCAAAGAGTATGACATCAATGTGCTCTATAATCCAGGTAAGGCCAATGTAGTGGTTGAAGCCCTCAGCAGACTATCCATGGTAGTGTAGCACATGTTGAGGAAGAGAAGAAAGAATTAGCCAATGATGTTCATTGGCTTGCTCGCTTAGGTATTTGCCTTATGGACACGTCAGATGGTGGTGTGATAGTTCAGAATGGGTTAGAATCTTCAACAGTAGTGGAGGTTATGCAAAAATAGGATAGCGATCCTATATTACTTCAGTTGAAAGGTACAGTTCATCAACAAAGAGTTGAGGTTTTCTCCTAAGGGGGAGATGGGGTGCTTCATTACCAGGGTCGCTTATGTGCTCCTAAGGTGGGTGAGCTGAGGAAGCAGTTCCCAACAGAAGCCCATAATTCCATATAGTATATTCATTTGGGTGCCACTAAGATGTACTGTGATCTACGGGAAGTCTTTTGGTGGAACGGCATGAAGAGAGACATCACATATTATGTGGCTAAGTGTCCTAACTATCAACAGGTTAATGTAGTACATTATAAACCAAGGGGTGTGACTCAAACGATTAACATTCCCACATGGAAGTGGGAAGTGATAAACATGGATTTCATTATGAGGTTACCTTGTATTCGCAGACAGAACGACTCCATTTGAGTGATAGTGGACAAAGTCACTAAGTTAGCTCACTTCTTGGTTGTCAAGACTATAGATTTAGTGGAGGATTATGCTAGACTCTACATTAGCGAGATAATCAGGTTTCATGGAGTTCCCTTGTATATCATCTAAGATAGAGGTCCCAGTTTCATCTCATTTCTAGAAGTCATTTTAGAAAGGTCTTGGTACTCAGGTAAATCTCAGTACAACATTTCATCCGCAGATGGATGGTCAGACAGATTGTACCATTCAGACCTTAGAGGACATATTAAGAGCTTGCGTGATCGATTTAAAGGGTAATTGGAATGATCACCTACCTCTCATAGAGTTTGCCTATAATAAAACCTTCCATTCCAGTATCAAATGGCCCCTTTTAAGGCACTATATGGGTGTAGATGCAGGTCTCTGATTGGTTGGTTTAAAGTAGGTGAAGAAGCCTTGATTGGGCCAGATTCGGTTCAAAAGGCTATGGAAAAAGTTCAGCTCATCAGAGCTAGACTAAAAATAGCTCAGGGTCGTTAGAAGTCCTAGAAGTCCTAAGCAGATATAAAGAGAAGGGACTTAGAGTTTGAAATTGATGATTGGGTTTTCCTAAAAGTGTCACCCATGAAAGGGGTGATGAGATTTAGCAAGAAAGAGAAGCTCAGTCCCAGGTATGAAGGTCCTTACAGAATCCTGTAAATGGTTAGTAATATGGCATATGAGTTAGAGCTACCAACAGAACTAGCTCTGATTCATCCAGTCTTTCACGTTTCCTTATTGAAGAAGTGTGTGGGTGATCCGGCATCGATAGTACCTTTAGAGCCTCACATATGAGGAGTTTCTTATTGAGATTCTTGACCGTCAGGTTCGTAGCTAGAGAAATAAGGAAGTCGCTTCAATAAAGGTTTTGTGGAGGAGTTAGTATACTTGGGAAGCAGAAACAGCCATGATGGCCAAGTATCCTCACCTCTTTCCTTTCGATTCTGTTTTAGCTTGAGGTAATAGGTCCTTTCTAGTCTCTCAGTTTACTCTTGTGTAAACCAGTATCAGTATCTTGTTCCCTCAGTTATCCTTGCATTTCAACATATTTGCATGTTCATGAAACTCAGCTCAGTTGAATATCAGTTTCTAGTACTTAATGGTACGGATTGTAGAACCTTCCCTTCATACTCGCTTGTTTAATCTTTATTCGAGGATGAATGATCCTAAGGGGGAGATATTGTAACACCTCATACTTCGAGGGAGGGCTAAATGGGGAAATTTAGACAAGTCCACGAATTCAAAATGGACCATGGACACTTTACGACATCCTAGACAGTCTGTGTAGGGAACCACAATCGGTTAGCGATGTCGTGAGTGACCATCTAGGACTGCTCTAGAAGTGATCACTTAGACGACGCCCTAGACGGCTCTTCTAGGGGTCCATACAAGTCACATAGTTAAGGAGGTTTCACCCAAGTCATTATCTTAAGTATAGGGGCAACTTCAAATGATCACATCTTTTCGCACAAAATGAATTTGGTGTCCCATGACCTAGAAAATTAAAGGTTTTTGTGTCATCTTTTCAACGCCACCAAGTTTGTCTAATTTCGAGCCTAGACTAGAAAGTTATGTTTGTTTTAGTGAAGCCCTGTCGGGCAAAGCAGCATGGCGACCCACTAGACGGGTCATCATTCCTTAGACAGCCTGTCAAACCCCTTTGAAGGTCACCTCGTCAATTTTAAGTGAGGTTGCACCCCCAAGTCCACTGTGAAGGACCACAGACTCCTAGACGGTCCTTGAAGCTTCACACAAACTATAAATTCGTCAGTGAAGGATACTTACTAGACTTGGAGCTTAGGGTCAACTTCGAACAATCATATATTTCAACACAAAATGAATTAGGTGGATCATGACCTATCAAATTAAAGATCTTTGAATGCTCTTTCCAACACCACCGAGTTTGACTAATTCCAAGTTTGGAGTAAAAGGTTATACCTAAAATAGTGAAGCCATGTGGGGTAGAGCATCTTCACGACCCACTTGACAGGCCATGGTGCTCTAGACGCCCCGTGAAGACTACCTTGAAGTTACTTCGTCAAATTTTAATTCATGGTCGCATTGGTCTTTTCCCCTATGCATTTGGTACTTAAACTACATCGTTTAATTCTTAAATTACGTCATTTTACTTAGTCTAAGCCTAATAATCTAGTCAAAAACTACCCAGAACCCTCATTCTTCTAAAATCATCTAACTTACAATGTAAAGAAGAGAAAAAAGGTGATTGTTTTCCCAAGAACAAGAAGAAGTCATCTTCAAGTTCAGCCCCAAAATCCAAAGGATTTCTCCGTAGTTTTCTATTACAACCCAAGATATCCCCTAGGTGTAACATGGTGTATAGGACCCCAAGAGACCCTACACAATCCACTTAGCAAGCATAGACAAGATATAAGAACTTCAAAAGATAATAAGAGAGAACAGTTCAACGTCTAGCCTAATAGTTTTATCAAAGTAAAGCGGAAATCTACAAAGTCTCATTTGCCATCTAATATGTCAAGAGGGACCGGGACGTAATCCTAGCGTCACGTACAAAGTCTAAAAAATAACAAATGACTAAATGCTATAGAAGTCAAGTATGTCGGACCCTACATTTGAGGAAATATAGGAAAGAGTATGCATTAGTAATAAAAATGTACCAAGTATGATAGCCATGCATAAAAACCAACAAAACATGCTAAAAAGGGACATTTCATAATATGCAAGGAGCGAGTTAAAATACATGACATGAGGTTCAAAACATAGTTCATGAATAAGGTTGATGCAAGCAAAGTCATCCTTATGTTTCATATTAGATACTTCTTTAAGCAACTATAAATCACCATAACTTGTGGGGAGTAGCCTTAACTGACATGTAAGACCATATGAGCTAACAACATAGTATTCGGTGTCTCCCACACCAAAAGGGGTGTCATACTTGCCAAGATAAGACCATGAACTTCTAGCTTACGTGGATCCACTAGGTATTGTCTATCTAAATATCCTATGTTGGCACATAGTTTATGAGACATGGGTAATAACCACTTCTCCACTCTATTCTAAGCATAACTTCCACGGAATATTTATTAGACTCATCTTAACTTAGCTTTCATAAGACATAGGTAGTCGCATCTTGTCTTATCATCCTAGGGGGCATGGGTAATCGCCTCTTGCCTAGTTGTTGGAGGACATGGTTATTCTCCACTTGCCTCAATATTAGATTAGCTTCTTATCATTGGTTAATTTTAGGTGATAAAGTATTTCAATCTTAAGAACCCTTAATATGTGAGAAAACCTTTCACAATCATGCTTCCATGTGTATATGAGAAATCCTTTCATCAACACAATAACAACAACAACATTGATACTTTACTCTCAAAGAATCCTTAAAACATTTACATCAATATCATGAGAACATGCATGATTTCTTATATTCATCCTTCGTAGTTCCACAACCCACATTATATCATCATAACTTGGAAGATATGGGGCATGCATGGGTTCATCGGGATTTATCATAAAAATCATGGAATTATATCAATTCATGGTTTAAAGATCATAAAACGATCAATTAAATCAATAATTAGGAGAGCCCCTAACATAGATGAAAAATCCTAACTCAATTGGGGATTTCTTAACCTTACAAATTAGAAAATTTGGGGACTCCGTGGAGGAAAGGGCTCCATGGAATGAAAACCACTTACCTTAATGCTAATTTCTTGACTTCAATGGAGGATTAGGAGGCTTGATATTTAAACCCTAGCTTTCTTCTTCAACTTCTAGAGAGAGAAATATTTGAGAGGAAGACTTGTTTTTCTTTTTAGAATTTGAGAGAATGATTTAAATTGGGGAAATTTGGGGTTTAAAACACTTATATAGGGTCTTATGTGAAGGGCAAAAATACATAGTATTAGGTGAGAATAATTAGGAAAAGACTGAAAAGTCCTTGACTTAAAGCTGACGCAACCACCGGACGGTGGCCTTCACGAGTCGTCGAGGACCTCTACGAGCCGTTGTGGTCCTTGAACAGTGGCCTGGAGAGAGGCCCCCTATTTCCTTTACCCTTAATTACCACCTTAACGGGTCATTTTACCTTTCACGACTCGTGTAGAGGCTCATGGGAGAAGGCTAGCTTTGGGGTAGTTTATGCCTCCCCCACACGGGCGTCATAACAACATGTGCGCCTCCCCACGGGCCGTTAAGGCCCTCGTGGGAGGGGTGCCTGTGCAGCATGCCTTGGAGGACTTTCCATGGGTCACCACATGGACCATAGTCCCCTTCATGACTCATTTGGGGCTCCGTGGAGAGTTCATAGTCCAGGTGTTGGCTAGTGAGTTCTTCCCCATTGCCCCTTTTTAGGCCTTTTCTCGAATATGTGGTGTTACATTTCCATCGCCACGTATGTGGGATTTCACTAGTGGGTTCCTTTTACCCATTAGGTCGCTAGAATAAAGTCAGTTCTTAAATTTTGCATAAATTATTCAGACCTAGGGTTTCCAAAATCATAGAGATTCATTGTGACTTTAGCTGCTATAGTTCCACAATTCTAAATAACATGTTTCTTGGAAAATTTGCATAGTTCCATGTATAGAATTCAGAACCCTAGATTGTACTAGTTATCAGTACTCATGAATTATACTTGCTAGGCCGATCAGCCGGAAAATCATTCTTTAGAACTCAAATGCCATGTCTTTTAGTGTATTTATGTTGCATTTTCAAATAGCATGTCAGTATTTTGAGCTACTCAGTATTTTAAATGCATTTTAGATATATACATATAAAGTTGGGAGTAGACTTAGAACTGAGTTGGACTAGTGTTCAGCGTCTCATAGTCCTAGGACTATGTGCCAACGTAGGTTGAGAAGTCCCCTCTGTTGGGCATCAGTTTTAGTGATCACACCAGAGTCATGACTCTACACCCCTGCAAGGTATATTGGGTCCTCTCGATGGGGCGTATACATCGGACTCCACGTTTAGCTCACATGGTTTATGTGGTTAATAGTAGCTCCCACAGTCATACTCTTATTGCATTGACCATGTTATCAACATTTTCTTCAGTATTCAGTTCAACATGTTATCTTCATGATTACTACTTGGTCATTGTATCTAGCTCAATTTTCAGTTAAACGTCAGTACAACCTATTTCCATGCTCATTCTGTATTGTCAATATTATATTGTTCTGTTTATATCGTTCATCTTAGTATCTATATCTTGCATGCTCAGTTCATTCAAACTACTGACACATACTTTGTGCTACATCATTTTATGATGTAGGTTCAAGCGCTCAGCATCTAGATCACGCTTAGTACGATTTCCAACCCATACTCAGCAACTTCAGTGGTGAGTCCTCATAGTTTGAGGGTGTTTCTCTATGCTTGGTTTAGTTAGCTTACTTTCAGTCTTTTAGTATTTTTTTGAGTTAGCTGGGGACTTTTCTCAATAGCTCATCAGTAGTAGAGGCCTTCAGACATAGAGTGAGTGTTAACTGTTTTGGGGTTGTTTCCCTAGATATTTTGATATGTTTTCATTTGGAGTCCATTAATTTTGACTCATTTATTAGGGATTCTTCCACTTATTTTAGTCATATATTCAGTATGCTTATGATATGCCAAACTCAGGGTTAGCTTGGGGTCACTTGTGATCCTAGGTCCCATGTTACGTCTAGGGGGTAGCCTCGGAGTGTAACATATGGACCGTAAGAAGGTCCCGTAGAAAGGTTCCAGACTTAGTGAAGTTTTGAAGTGAAACTTGTGTTCTACGGATGAGGTCTACGAACCGTAGGAAGTTCAACGGACCATAAAATGGTCTTTTGGTAAATGATTAAGTTTTTGGATTTCGGTAGTTGGTTCTACGGTTTACCAGTACGGGCCGTAGAAATTCCTACTCCGGTCAGACAATTATTTTAAGGGGTATTTGGGTATTTTCTTATGTGCTTAAGCCCAAGCTATGTCTTTTTTAGCCTAATTCCTAACCTTGTATAAAGTTTTCAAGTCCTAAAACTACACATTCTAAATGCATTCCCCTAATTCCTAAATTCCAACCAAATTCATCTCTCTCTATTCTCTCCAAAGCTCTCAAGGATTCTAGGGTTCTTCAAGGTCAAGTCTTATTTCTTTGTCATTGATTAGGGATTCAAGATCAAGGTATGTAGGGCTTCATCAATGGGTTCGATTCACCTACTAAGCCCCAAGGTTTTCTCTAATTCTCCAATTCAATTCCAATCAAATTGATTAGGTTTTCATTTAATTCTTCATGGGTTCGAATTGAGTTGATTCAATTGCTTGAATTTGATCTTATTATGATTTTGTAACACAATTACATGTTTTCCAATTGAAATCATGCGTTGATCATGATTTTTACTTTGAACTCTTAAAGCATGAATTTATAAACAAACTTTGAATCCATGATTTTATGTTTTCATGACGTATGCATAGTTTATGAAAACGGAATGATTTATGATCTAGGTTGCTTTAAGATAAGAATCAATGAAATTGTGAAAGTTTTTCTCACATATGCATGAATTGTGAAAGGTTTTCTCACATATGCATGAATTGTGAAAGTTTTTCTCACATATGCATGAATTGTGAAAGGTTTTCTCACATACTTAAGAAATCATGAATGGTGAAAGGTTTTCTCACAACTGGTTTCAAGAGCTAGTCTATGATGTTTTTAGCTTGGATTAGTTAATTAATTGTATTTTTCCATTGATGATGATATGCTTATGTTTATGGCTATTCCATTGGGATTTTTTCTTAGTACCGAGAGGATATTGAGATGGAGGCTCTCTCATTAGTGGAGGCCGGTCTCTAGTAGCAATTTACTTGTCTTTAACTACGTGCCCTTGTAGGTTTGTCTTAAGTGACATAGATAGTGGATCCACCTAAGCTAGAAATTTAAGGTCTTTTCCTTGGCAATCACGGACATCTCTTTTTGGTGTGGGGGCAAGACACCATATTCCACGTTATAGCTCATGTGGTCTATGTCGGTTAACAGTAAATATTCCACAAAACAAACTAAGTTATTTTTAAAGGTTTTATTAAGCTTTACTCAAGATTTTAAGATGTATTGACCAAGTTCATGATTTAAGATGTCTCTTTAAATGTTTTACTATGCTTAGCTTGGTCATGCATTTCATATTTTCAATTATGTCCCCTTATGATCATGTTTCATGTTTTATTGCATTTCCCTCATTCTTATTACATTCCATGTACTAATGCATATGTGAGCCTACATTGTTTCACTAATATAAGAAAGCCATGGACTCAAGCCAAAACTTGCACTTAGATAATTCTGCACACAACTTCTCCTCTCTTAATCTCTTGAAGTATGGTCCTTTGAACATGATCAGACTCATTTTTGGAATAAACCAAGATATCATCAATAAACACAATCACAAAGGAATCCTCATAAGGTCGAAACACTTGGTTCATCAACTTCATAAAAGCGGTCAGGGCATTAGTCAGCCCAAAGGACATGACTACAAACTCATAATGCCAATAACGAGTCCTGAAAGCCGTCTTTGAGATATCAGAATCCTAAACTCTCAACTAAGGTAGCCCAACCTCAAGTCAATCTTGGAGAACACGAAGCTGATGAAACAAGTCATCGATGCGGGAAAGATGATACTTATGTTTAACCGTATCCTTGTTCTATTGTCGATAATCAATACACATCCTCATACTACCATCCTTCTTCTTCACAAATAAGACCAGTGTGCCCTAGTGATACATTAGGTCGAATAAACCCTTTCTGCAATAAGTCCTCTAATTAAGCCCTCAATTCCTTGAACTCCACAGGAGCCATTCGGTAAAGAGAAATGGAAATGGGTTTGGTACCCTGCTCTAAGTCAATCACAAAATCAATATCATGGTTTAGAGGAACACCTGGTAATTCATTAGGAAACGCAACCATGAAATCTTTCACCAACCTTGTGGTCTCTAAAGGGCATGGATCTTTGGTAAGATCACAAACATGTGCCAAATAAGATAAGAATACCTTCTCCATCATATGTCGGGAACAAAGAAAAGACATTACTCTTTTCGGATACAAACTTGGAGCACCCTTCCACACCAATCGAGGTAAACTGGGTAAGCTAAGGTCACGGTCTTTGCATAACAATCTAAGATCGCATAAGAGGGAGAAACCAATCTATACTTGATATCACATCAAAATCAAGCATGTCAAGTAAAATCAGGTCTGCCCGAGTCTCACTATCAGAAAAATATTACTACAGACCCCCGGTTCACCTGATCCACCACTAAGGAATTGCCTACCGGGGTAGAGACACTAATAGGCACAACAAGAAACTCACGCACGTGATCAATATCCACAGAAAAATAAGTAGACACATAAGAATGGCTCAACCCAAGATCAGATTATATTGTAGTAGAACGATGATAGAATAGGAGATACCTATGATCACTACACCTGAGGCCTTTACCTCAGATCTATCTGGTATAGCATAGAACTATATGCAGTCACCACTAGTTTGAGAGCCATTATGAGCACTGCCCCAAGCTCCCTAAGCTCCGCCCTTGGTTCCAGCTCTAGTACTCTGTGAAGTACCCCATGTCCCTATAGCTGGCATAAAATGAGTAGTATGTGATCTTGACTAGACAGTAGAGAAGCACGCCAGGGGCAATCCTTTGCCTTGTGCCCAAACTTCTCACAAATAAAACAACCACGAGGACCTGTACCCAGCTGAGAGTAACCAGAAGAGTCTGCACACCCTCTTTAACCTTAAGATCCACTATGTGTACCCCTACAGGTCTGACTAGGGCTGGATCCACTAACACCATCTATACTTTGAATAACGGCCTACACTAGTCTACCCTGATAACCCTGTGTGCCCTAGCTTGAATAATCTCTACCTTTAGATGCAAGACCACTGAACTAACCTTAGAAACAAAAACTCTTGGTACCGCTACCCAGTCTAGCATGTTGAATACTCTCGATCATCCTGTATAATTAATAATACTGTGGAACATACCAAATGATAACACAAGAAAGGTCGTGATCTCGTGAATATAACTGGAGAAATCCTTTACCAACTTACAGATCAACTCAAACTCTGTAGGAATACTCGACATGGCATAACGGGATAACTCACGGACACAAACCTCGTACACATAAACTGATAAGGATCCCAGCTCCAATCTATCAAAATTGTCCCTATGCTGATCTCAAAGGCTATAAGGCACAAATCTCTAAAAAAAAAAACACACTAGTAAACTACTCCCAACCGATACAAGGAGATCCAAAGGGCCTACAAGAAAGAACTGATCTCCACCACTCCTTGGACACTCTTGAAAATTGATAAAAAGTGTAAGACACCACATGAGCCTCTAAGATACCTAGGTTGAACAACCTCATTTAGCACTTACACAAGAATTCATAAGCCTTCTCTCCAGTTGTACCGTCAAACCTGGAAGGTGCCAATCTAAGCAAATTTGTAAAAACTCTTCTGCTCGGCAACCGACATGGCTGTACTAATAGAGACACGTGGAGCTGCAAATCTTGGAGGTGCCAAAGAAGGTGTTGAATAGTAACAAGGAGTCTAAAATTGTAACATCCCACAATTTAAAATAGCTAGGAAGAAGCTAAGAACTTGAAATAATCATTTTTGGAAATAGTGACAAATTTGGAAATTAGTTTAAGTTAGGAAAAGTGAGTTTTTGGTCTACTTCAAATGGCTATAACTCCTATATCAGGATGATTTAGGTGTACTTCCAGATATTTTTGGGAATCTCTTGGAATGATCTTTCCAATGTCGCCGAGTTTGCGCGAGTCCGAGTTCATATGAGTAAGTTATTCCCTTTGGAAGTTGGTCTAGCGGAATAAGGAAAGTCTAATCCGGATTTTGGAAGGGTAGTTTAGTCTTTTCCTTGCCCTATTATTTTAATCCATTTTAAGATTTTAATATGGGTCAAATCAGGTTTTAGTCAATTTTAGAAATTGGAAATTTATGCTAGGGCTTGGAGAAAGGAGAAAAGAGGAGAAAGGAGAAGAAGAAGCAAGATTCGTCGACTTCGTCAAGGATAGCTTGTGGATTTCGTCGGGGTGATCCCTACAACGTATGTGAGACCACATAGCATTGGGTTAGTTCTCCCACGCTCCAAACATGATTCAATTCAGCGAATTTAAGTCTTTGAAAGTTTGGAAATTGAAGTTCTTGATGAACATTGTTGAAAGTTTTATTGAATTTCTTATGGGTTGTGTTGTTGGAGTTCTTGCGATTTGATTCATGTATTCGGGTGTAATTTTGGTTTGAATCTATCATATATTGAGGGTGTAAATGATTCTAAGTGTTTGGGGAAAGAACCACTAGAGTTTAGAGGGTTTAGAGATGAAAAACGGAGAAGAAAAGTCATCAAAACACCTGGGTATAGGGGTGGAGAGTCACGCCAGCCAGTGCGCCCCAAACGGGTCCCTTAATGTTCATCCTTGGGGTGCCGCACCAGCCAGCGGGCCCCAGACCAGTACCTGAATGCTGAGGGATGGCGCCCCGTGCCTCTCAGAGTGTCAGGGGCGCCAGTTCTCCCCATTCGCTCCCCACCTTTTCGTACTTGTTTCTTAGCAATGTCCCTATGTTTTCTAGTTGATTCCAACACTCTATGGTACATATAAACATCATGAAATCATCCAATACATGAGATCATGAACCTTGAATCCATAATTCAATTTAAGGAAAGTTAGAATCAAAGTCAAGAGAAGTTAAGAGTCAAGTCTAGAAGTTAAGAAGCAAGTCAAAGCAAAGTCTTTAAAGTTTTCAAAAGTCTTTAAAAAAAAATTTTTAACCTTGTTTTAAGACTTATGTTTCAAGTTATGTAAAGAGTAAAGAGTTGAGTTCATTTCTCAAAAAGTTATAAGGGAACTAAGTATTCCCAAAGAGTTATAAATGTTTTCACATTTGAGCAAGAAAAGGGAACATCGATTCCAAGAGAGCTTTTAAGCTAAGTTTTCAGTAATTATCTCAAACCAAAGAAAGAAGTTTGTTTTTAAAACATATTAGCTAAGTATATTTATGGGAGTTGTATTGAGGACCGATATGGGGATGCGAGTTCATATTAACTCAAGTCTCCATAAACCATGTAGCCATCATGGGTAATAATGGGTCATACTTTTTAGATGATCACATTAGTTAAGCTAGGGATCCACTAAGTTAAGTAGGTTCTATATGACGGCAAATTATAGGACCATTCTGGCAGCGTGTCAAAAGACATTGTATCACCACTTAGGCTCATACTGGTGGTTGTTGGTTAGAGAAACTCCCACCTAAACTATATTACTTTGTATATGAGTAAAGTTGAGTTTGTTATTGCATTTTATTTAATGAACTAAGTTTCTTTTACTATTTTATAAATCTTTTCATATAATGCATGTGTTTCATTGCTTTATTCTGAGTTAAGTTTATTCATGAGTTGAGAAGAGCCAAGGTAAGTGTTTTCTTCAGATTCCTTTTAAGCCTATATCTTGTTTTAGCATTCCAACTCGCATACTCGTACATTCAATGTACTGATGTCAGTTGGCCTGTATCTTCTTATGATGCAGACGCAGGTAACCAGGATCAACATCCAGCACCTCGTTGATCGGGCTTGAGCATCCAGAGTCTGTTGGTGAGCCTCATTGCATTCCGGTGGACTCCTTTATTTGCTTTCTAGTCTTTCAGATGTTAGGATGATCAGGGGTCATGTCCTGACATCCCTCTTTGTTTTAAAGGCTTCGTAGAAAGTTAGTAGTCAGACGTCTTTACATTATTATTTCATATGTTAAGACTTAAGTTTCCATTTTGGCCGAGTTGAATGTTGACCATTAAACATTCTAAGTTATTTCACTAAATTTATTTAAGTAAGTTCATTTGATTATAGTAAAATGGTTAGAGTCTTCCGCAGAGTTAGTAAGTCAGGCCAAGGGTTCGCTTTGGGCTAGCAATGGTCTTCGAGTGCCAGCCACGTCTAGGGTGTAGGCTCGGAGCGTGACAAACTTGGTATCAGAGCATAGAGTTTAAGAGTCCTAGGGAGTTTATGAACCCAGGTCTGTAGAGTCCTAGTTATCGGTGTGAAACGCGCCACATCTATAATTAGGAGGGTGCAACACTTAGGAAATTATCTCATTTCTTTCACACTTTTTTCGTGCGTTAGAGTTTGATCTCTATAATTCATACTTGAGCGTGTTTTCAGATAATCATACCTCCGCAAAGAGTTGTCAGAGGTCGTCCTGCGAGACACAATGTTGAACCACAAAAGCAAGAGTTACCCAATGCACCTGAAGTGCAACCTCAACCAGATGTCACCAATGCTGAGTTCCGTGAGGCTATCCGGATGTTGATCCAAGTTGTGACTAACCAGGTCAGGAATCAAAGAGGAGCTCGACAAGAAGAGGCTGACACTTCAAGGATTCGTGAGTCTTTGAGGATGAATCCTCCAAGTTTCACTGGTTCAAGCACTACTAAGGATACAGAGAACTTCATTGAGGAACTGAAAATGGTATTCGATGTGATGCATGTTGCTGATACTGGTAAAGTTGAGCTAGCTGCATATCAACTGAAGAATGTTGCAAGGACTTGGTTTGATCAGTGGAAAGAGGGTAGAACTGAGGATGCACCACTTGCGAGCTGGGCCTGTTTTGAGGAAGCTTTCTTGGGACGTTTCTTTCCCCGAGAATTGAAAGAGGCTAAGGTACGGGAATTTCTTACACTTAAGTAGGATTCTCTAAGTGTGCATGAGTATGGGTTGAAATTCACCCAACTATCTCGTTATGCTCCGGAAATGGTTAAGGACATGAGGAGTAGAATGAGTTTGTTTGTTGTTGGGTTGGCCCATCTATCAAGCAAAGAGGGCAGGGCAGCGATGATGATAAGTGACATGGACATATCAAGGTTGATGGTTTATATGCAACAGGTTGACGAAGAGAAGATGAGGGATAGGGAAGAGTTCAGAAGTAAAAAAGCAAAGACAGGAATGATTTTGGGCAGTAGAAAGGTAATGTGAACCATTCGTCCTTTCAGAAAAAGCAAAAGGGACCTGCTCCATCATCTGCTAGTGCACCTGCATCCGAAACAAAGGTGAGTATAATGGCCAGAACTTCAGAGCTAGACCTGCACAGTCTCAAGGTAGTGTGGCACAAGGAGGTAACTGGACACCTGCATGTACTAAGTGTGGTAGGATCCACCGAAGTAAGTGTCGTGATGACCAAATAGGTTGTTTCAAGTGTGGGCAAGAGGGTCACTTCTTGAAGGAGTGTCCTAAGAACAGGCAAGGTAGTGGAAATCAGGTCAATAGAGCCCAATCTTCATCATATGCTCCACCAGACAGGGTTGCACCTAGAGGAGCTACTTCCAGTACTGGCGGAGGAGAAAACCGCATCTATGCGATCACGAGTCGCCAAGAGCAAGAGAACTCTCCAGATGTTTTCACTGGTATGATCAAAGTCTTTACTTTTGATGTTTATGCTTTGCTAGACCCGGGACCAAGTTTATATTTTGTAACCACTTATGTTGCAAATAAGTTTGATGTTCTTCCTGAGAAACTTTGTGAACCCTTTTGTGTTTCTACACCTGTTGGAGAGTCTATTCTAGTAGAAAAAGTCTATCGTGATTGTCCCGTTTCCATCAATCACAAGAGCACTATGGCTGATTTAGTTGAGTTAGACATGGTGGATTTCGATGTCATTTTAGGTATGGACTAGCTCCTGTTATGCATCAATAGATTGTAGAACTCGAGTTGTCAAGTTTCAGATTCTTAATCAACTAGTTATAGAGTGGAGTAGTAGCTCAACATTGCTTAGGGGTCATTTCATTTCATACCTTAAGGAAAGAAAGTTAGTTTCAAAGGGTTGTATCTATCACTTAGTCCGAGTTAATGACTCTAGTGTTGAGATATCTACCATTCAGTCAGTTCCTATAGTAAGAGAGTTTCAAAAATTCTTTATTGATGATCTATGATACGCTCAAATTACATCTCCCTACAGAAGTATAAGTGATAGTTATCAAGTAAAGAACTCAACTTGTAGGTTGGGGTCGATCCCACGAGGAAAATGGTTTAGACTTTACTTTAACCAACAATTATATTAAATGTCAAATTACTTCCAGAAATAGGTAATTAAAGGGGGGTTCTGTTTTTGTGAAACAAATAGTAAGAATTTAATAAGTAATCATTAATCAAAACTCAATTTTGGTTGTTATCAAGATGAGAGAAATACCTAGGGTATACGTGTTCCCCACAAGCTCAAAACGCAGTAATCCTAGTAATAGCTATCATTTCCTAGTGTACTACATGCAAAGTGATAAGTTAGGTATCTCTAAATCCTTGGTCCGGCATCTAGAGAATTTCACCCCGCACCTTGGTCCGGCTACGTGTGTATAATTTACTAACCCTTACTCTACCTCATATTAGACATCATAATCGATGTTTGGCTTAGTTATTACTTCGCACTAATCGACACTAGCCTATTAGATAGTATCACACTAAATCTATGTTGATAATTCCTTTTTTGTTGATTACCTCCTTGGTCCGGCAAGTACCAACAAGGCGAGTTCTAACGCGTGCACTCGTTAAAAAGACTTCTAACCGAAAGAATTATCAATGCATGCAAAACACTATTCAAGAATTGCTTATTTACTATTCATACATTGTTAATCGCTCATGGTTCCCACAACCCTAGTTGTGGATTTAGTTACCCATATTAGCAAGAACACAATTCATAGTTTTAGATGAAGAAATAATGAACTTATGTAAAGAGAATAATAAACCCAGAAATTCAACTTGAATTGCAAAGCCAAAATCTTCAAAATGAACTTAGGAAATCAATAATTGTTAGGTTTTCAAATTAATCTCCCAAGTCACAAAGTAAAACTAGAATAATAATGTCTAACCCCTAAAAATGAGGTTTACAAGACCTATTTATAGAAAACAAATCCTAAATTAAAAGGGAAACAAATTAAGGAAAGTTTGTTCAGGCACGTGTCTTCATTCCACGAGACTGACTTATGGACTGTCAATGGATCTACGGTCCACAAGTCCCTTCCGTCAGCCAGGACTTAAAAAATATTTTAGCTTCCAAAAAATCAGCTTCTCTGAAGCAAACGACGAACTTGCAGTACGGACCGTAGATCGATCTACGGCCGTCAATCCCCTCCGTAGCTCCACATTTAGAATCTTCAAAAATCAGGTACTCGAACCCTCGCAGTATCAATCTACGGATCAATCACTACAATTTGTAGATCAATATATGGACCGTCAATGTCCACCGTGGTTCCACACTTGGTCAGATTTCCTTGATTTGTCTTCCATACCTTGCCTACTTATCTACGGTCATAAACTACGGACTGTCAGTGGACCTACGGTCCGTAGATCACCTCCGTGAATGTCTTTTTTCTGCATTTCTTTCAGCTGTCTCTATACTTTCGCGCCTAAACATCATTCCTACAAAATACGATAAAAACACATAAAAAACCAATACAAAAAGGCCCTAAACACACACAACTTGTAAGTGAAGTGTATTAGAAATACCGTAAACTCACGGTATATCAACACCCTCAACTTAAATTCGTTGTTTGTCCTCAAGCGACGCACTACGACTCTAAACGACACTTGTATAGAAGCAAGCATTTCAGGCCCAAGCAATCACATGGCTCTCTACCCCCCTCACTTTTCAGGTGCAACTTCGTTCTCTTAGACTCGACAAGCTAATCCATGCAGATCAAACTATGACACAGATCGACCAACTGACACACAACATACACCTTCTCACTCTGACCAAGGCACCAACTTTCCGACAATGTAACTAGTGCCCTTACTTCAAACGAAATCCTTTTTGCACAAAAAATGCATGACATTCGTGGTACAAGGATTTATTCATCACTCACACTCAGAAGTAATTTCAAATACATTTAGTGCTTAATGCCATAAGCTTGCCCTTATTTTCCCTGCTTAGACTCTCCAAACTACACTCTAGGATCACTATAGGACTTTATTGGCTTGTAATGTAGGCTCAGGGTCAGGTGTGGCACATTTGGGTATTGCTTAGTGACTTTCTGCTCTCCTTGATATTACATTAGTCTTTTGACCTCTTTTTTTTTACCCTATTTATGTCATACTATCGCTTTACCTTCTTTCCCTTAATTTTCTTCAACCACGGATGTGACTTTAGAATTTGTAGATCTTTTTACTTTCATTTTATTTTTCTTTTAGCTTTCAACAAGTCACATCCTTTCCTCACGTTTTCTCTTCTTTTTTTTCACATCACTCTTTTCATACCCATTTTTCTTTCAGTTTCCTCTTTCATAGCCACCCTCAACTTATCGATTTTCCATTAGTTGAGGTGCACATTACCCGATGTCGGGTCAGGGTCAAGATTGAAGTTACTTTTTACATTAGCCAACCTCAACTTAGGCTTTTGGCCTAAGTCGAAGTGCACATGTCCAAGGAGGGACTAGGGCCAACATAGTAGATTATAGGAAGGTGAGTTCGGGGTTTGGAAAGAAATGATTTACTTTTAGGCTCAAAGTTGGATCAAAGGGAGCAGTTATTTCATTTGGTTGGATCCTTCTTTTAGGCAATTTGTTGACTTTTCAGAACAATGGCCTATGATCACTTCCTAACCTCTAGATTGAATTGTCTTAGCAGGACTAACCGGGCAAGTTCTAGTTTTGCACAAAAACTGTTTGAACACTCAACGATTCTCACCCACTCTTGGCACATAGTTTCATTATCAAATTATTAGATTACTCAGTTCAAGTTTCAGCTCAAGTCATGCCATCGAGTTGATTGGTTATTATGTCATACTCAGAGCCAACATTGTCAACTAATCTAGCCTACAACTTCTAGCATTCATCCCAAAATCTGACGGGTATCATTTTTCATAAGCCATCATGTTTCTTTCTTTATCATGCTACTACACATACAATCCTAAGACATGCCGGTTCAACAAAAATTAAATAGTCTCTTGGGGGAAAAGAACACAGGCAAGAAAACCCCAAGAGAATATTCGTGAGTTGGGTTATTCAGACTTCACCCTATCACTCACAATCCATTTACCCCACCCCCAACAAAAAATAGATGCACTTCTCCCCAATGCATACAAAAACAGTAAAAGAAAATGGATTGGGTGAAGCAAACCTGTAGCGCAAAGCGCCGGTAAATCATCAACAAGCAAGGGGGTCTGATTTCCCGGAGCCCACTGGAACAATAGTGGGGGCACCCTCAGTAGTGCCCACATCAGCAATCATAACACTTTCAGTAGTGCTCTCTATCAATCTCTCCGCACCATCAGTGGTGCTCACAACGTCCCCCAAAACAGGCTGGACCTCTACAATTGGGGCAGAGCTCAATGCCCCTACAACTCTCTCACGCAACCTTTGCTGGCACAACTCTCGTCGACAATCGACGCCCTCGTTGCCTCCTTTTCCTGCCTACGTTATCTCTTGTAAGCTTCTCCTCTGCGGTCCCACTGAATAGAGCATCCAACACTGTATCATCAGTCAGTGCAGTAGGTGCAACCTGAGGCTCAACTGAAGGTGCGGCAAGAATGGCATAAACGTCAGTCCAGAGGCTGGCTAAGTCAGACTGCAAAGCAGATAGATCTATGGCTGGGGCTGATCGCACGAGGACTCGTATTTCAAAGGCATCAAGGCGCTTATTAACAGTCTGGACCTTCCGATCCATCATCCCCTCCATCCTGCGCTCCATTCTAGCCTCGGACTCAACTATGACTTTTGCATCCACGACTGGATGTGATGCAGCAAGGTGGCCATCTGAGCTTCTAACTTCTGCACCCTAGCGAATGGGACAACAGTAGCTCCTAACTGTGGTGTGGACCGGGAAGAGCTAGGAGTCATACTACCTGCCTAAGATGAGCAGCCCGGGACAGTATCAGTGTGATCTGGGATACAGAGGTCACCGCCCTGTGCCTGCCTCACAGTGTCTGTAAGATCGGCACCCAAGGGAGGTACCTCAATCTGAGGCTCTCTGCGAGGTGCTGCCACATTTGCCTCATCCCGAATGAGGCCAATGTCCAATGCCCCTGTAGGGTGGACTAACTTGTCACAATGTCAGATCGGCACTCCAGAGTCCCTGCACAAATGAAAAATTAGACATGGGAAGGGGTAAGTAATGGAGGTCCTGAATGCCCTCTCGTGAATCTCTGCCAGCAGCATGCGGGCAAAGTCAATCTCCACTCCTGCTACCAATGCCGCTACCATGACCGTTCTGTCCCACGTGACTTGGTTGTCAGCTTTTGTAGGCGACACTCTTTTACGCACCAGCAACCAGAAGAACTTGCCCACAAAATTAATGTGGCCTTTCGGATGCCCAACCGTGGAGTGGCAACCCATTCCGCGCACTCGCCATCTGCAGCAATGTACCTAGCCAAACATAGTAGAACAGCCTCTCGCTTCTCAGCGTTCCTCTGGAAACCGCCACTCCGCACGACATCCCATTTGTAATCAAACTCTGCTGTGTTGAGAGACCAAGAGTGACCGGTGGTAGGACCATAGAGGAAACGTCTGATCATGGCAGGTAATATGTCCACCGGACAACCTCTGTCACGACCCGGGAGCACCCCCAAGTCGTAACAAGGCGTACTCGACCCCAAAGGGGTCTTATACAAGCCTCATAGTCATTCATTGCATTCAATAATGATAATAGTGCGGAATTAAAAACTTATTTACATCCACACATTCAAACTTCATTAAAACAACTTTAAAAACACACAGCGGAAGTCTAAGTCTCACATGGCCATCTTACACACATCACAAAACATAAGTAGGGACACGGCCCTTTACAATCAAAAGAAGTCTATTAAGTCTATTACAAGAACCTTATCATAAAATTATAATAGAAAAGTCTTGTCCTCGACATATGAGGACATACCACAAGAACTTGGAAGAACATCAAGTTCCAAGCTTACTATAGAACCCGCTCACTTTCCGGAACCTACACTAGTAGAAAATAGAAAAATATGGAATTAGCACAATTAAGTACTAAGTATGATGATCATGCAAAACATGCTTTAAAAAGGGACATTTTGGCTAGAAACCATGCATTATGCCACTTTTTGAAGTATCATGAACAGTTGCATAAAAGACATACAAGACAAGCATAAACATCAAGTAAGTCATAATATCACCTTTAAACAATATCAACATGAAAACCTTTACCTTGGACCTTCACCTCAAGAAACCCTTATGCTATACCTCGTGCAATGTATGGATGGCGTCCCATACCACCATCCATACTAAGGCACCACATTAAGGTCACTTAAAGTAACTTATCATTCCTTTCTTTCACCTTTGCACAATATTCATACATAAGAGGTATATCATTAATTAAGACATGACAAGGGAAAATAACTCATAATATAACCCAAGTATAGCATGCATCTCATATCAAGCATTTGAGAGCCAACATTCTTTAATAACCTCATTTAGGCCACAATTGTGTCACATACATTAGGATTTAGAGAAACTCACTATGACCCTCTCCAAGCCTACTCGTGCAATGTATAGGTAGCATCCCATACTACTACCTACACTTTGTAGAGCCTATCAAGAAACCATAATGAAATCTCACATGATGGGAAGTAAGCATTTAACCGACATAGACCATGAGAGCTTGTCATGGAATCCGGTGTCATAAGTCCCCACACCGTAAAGAGGTGGTCTACTTGCCTAAGGAAGACCGGTATATATAGCTTAATGGATCCACTAGCTACCTATGCGGGCACATAGTTTATGGGATAAGGTAGACGATCATTGAAACTCATGCCTAACTATTGGGGGAGTTTCCATCTAACCAAATCCACTCGGTGCTTAGCCTACATTCCCATAGAATAGTTCGTTACCTTGACATTATCACATATGAGAGGTGCCATTGGCCTACCAACTCCAAATTACATTCATTAACACGTGAAAGGGTGCTTTAAGCCTACCGTTTCAAGGTTCATTTAGGAAAGCTCATTAACTCCTCTTGAAAGGGTGCCATGGGCCTACCGGTTCAAGTCTCATCATTAACCTTCATGGAAAGGTGCCATAGGCCTACCGATTCCAAGGTTCATTACTATCATTAATGGAAGGGTGCGATAAGCCTACCGATTCCAAGGTTCATTATTATCATGAGTGGAAGGGTGCTACTAGCCTACCGATCCGAGGATTCAACAACCAATAATATAATCATTTAAACAAGAAAATGATGCACAAGCTCTACCAATTCGAGATATGCAATAAATTGGAGAATCCTTCATATTCTATCATCAACATTCATGAGTGTCAAATTGAGAAAAATCCTTTCAATAATAACACATTTACGTTCATAACATGATCACATTAGCTCCATTAAATGTCCATTCATAAAAATGTCATGTAACACTTATATTTCTCATACTATGCCTTCAAGGCCATGGTCACAATACATTCCATAATTAAACACCTCCACCATAAGTGGATCAAACCAAGCAAGAACAATTTTTTTATCCATAATATGAGATTAAGCCAACTTACCATCCTCCAAAGCCATAATCAACAACACTCAAGTCCCAACCATTTTTCTTACCACAAGAGAATTCTTCCATAACTTGCCCATAAGGCCACAATCCTCAATTATCCATATACCAACAATTCATCATAAATAGGTATAGAAAACCATATAAATCAACAATACAATCCAATCTAAACACAATTTCATCAACATTAAATCATAGGCATTAAACCCACTTCATTAGCAAATTCTAGGCTTTTAATGAAAACATGGGTTCTTGAAGAAGTTTCATATAAAAATCATCTTAAAATCATAAATAGAACTTCAATTCACCAATATAATGACTTTGAAAACATTTTACCCATGAACCCATACCTAGAATAGAAAATAGAAGTTTTGTTCTTTGAAGACTTTTGAAACCCTTTTGAATGGACTCCTTGAAGGAAAGATAATCAAGGATCAAGGGTCACCATACCTTTGTTAAGATTCCCCAAGAAAATTGATGAAGAAACCACCTTCAATCCAAGCCCTAGCTCCAAGTTCTTGACCTTCTTAAAATGGAGGATTGTAGAGAGAAAAGTATTTGAGAGGAGGTGAGTTCTTTTTAATTCTAATTGGAGTGACTTAAAATGGAAGAATTTGGTCTAGAAGGGTTTTATAATTGCTAGGAAAGGCATATAATAAAAGGGGCTCAACTTAGGAAAAGAAATAAGGACCCACTTAAAAGTTTCCACTAAACCCGTCTAAGCTCGTCCTTGCTGACAGTGCTTCACTATTTTGGGCATAACTTTTTACTCCGAGATCGGAAAAGGGCAAACTCGGTGGCGTTGGAAAGAGGACTCAGATACCTTTAATTGGATAGGTAATGGTCCACCTAATTCATTTTGAGCTAAAAGATATGACCATTTAAAGTTGACCCTCACTCCTAACTTAAAACTAAAAACTGTTTTTAGGGGACTGTTTTGAGGGTCTCGGTTCTAAATGATTTCATGACCTAGCTTAAGGTCTTGCTAGCTTATAAAGGTGATTAATCAACTAGCTAATCAACCCCTTAAGCCCTTAAACAACACTCCAAACTTCAACGACAAGACCCTTACAACTTACTAGTTCAAACGACTAGTTTCCGGACGTCACTGTCATTTCTCATCATTTCATCAAGTTCTCAACTCCAAACTCACATGTGAGGCTCTAGTTTCACTAGTTCATTTTTTTTGGTCGTTACATTATCCCCCACTTAGGAACATTCGTCCTCGAATGACACTTTAAACACATTAAGGGAAAAACAACTCAAGACTAGCAGCCCAACAATCGTAACATGTAAACATAAATGCATAAACATAGGAGGAAACATCAACTCCACATCAAGAGGCTCGAACAAACTTCATACCAATCAAGCAAGTAGGAACTATATCCACAACTTATTGTGCATCAAAACTTCCCCTTTCTCATTTTTTTTTTATTTTTTTTGGAGAAACTTCCTCCTCCAATCACATCATGCTCACTACAAAACATTAGGCTCATTATGCAATTACTCGCAAAAGCACAGTTAGGCAAATTTTTCACTAAAGCATATTTAGGCATGTTCAACATTTATCCTCATGAAGCATATAGACAACTCAACTAAATGCACATCAACATGAGGAACACATTTATGAAAACTCATTTTATCATTTAACAAGAATTCAAATAGAACATGCATAACATAAGGAGACCATGGAAACTCATTTTCACACAAGACTCCAAAACATAAAACAAGCTACTAGGAACTCTTGGTCTCAAGCTTGAGTAAGAATAGAAGGAACGAGATAATGATATCAACACTCTCAACAACCTTGCTATTCAACATACCATCCCCCACTTAGGAGAAAACCCAACTAAGGCAAACATGAAAAACAACAACATAGAAACCTCATTAAGATATTCATGACCATAAGGAACTAAAACTTACCGGCGCCTTTATTCGGATTAGCTTCTTTGTCCTTGCTAGCTTGGAGAGCATAGAAACGACCATAATTTGGAGGGATATGAACCGTTCCATCTTTAGAAGCTTGCTTGGCTTCCCTTCCTCTAGCCGTAAGAGTAGGACAATCTTTCACCTTGTGATCATTCTTCCCACAACCATAACACCCATTAGTACCGGCTAGGCACTTCCCATAGTGCCTCTTGCCACAAATGATGCAAGTAGGTTTAGAAAATTGAGATCCACCATTTTTTTCTTGGTTAACCTTAGGAGCACTTGAAGAATCTTGGTCTTGACTTCTCTTCTTGAACCTAGATTGACCTTGCTCATCCGATCTACCCCTTTTCACACCCCTATTCATCCTCTTAAGTTTGGACTCCTCAATGGATTGAGCATACACTATGAGCCTAGAAATGTTCATGTCATTATGGAGCATTGCCGTATGGCACTCTTCCTTGACTAGGTCAGATACACCGGTCATAAACCTACTCATCTCATCCCTAGGATTTGACACCAAAGATGGAGCATACTTAGACAATTGGGTAAACCTCAAGGAGTACTCTTGCACACTCGCATTACCTTGCCTAAGGTTGATAAACTCCTCAATCTTACACTCTCTCTTCTCACGGGGAAAATACCTACCAAGGAAAGCTTCCTTAAACTCCACCCATTCTATAGGATCCGCTTCCACCGGCCTATTAGCCTTCAATTGAGTGAACCAAATTTGGGCAACATCTTTCAATTGATAGGAGGCAAGCTCCGCCTTTTCTTTTGAAGTCACCCCCATAGCACTCACTACCTTATACACTTCATCCAAAAATTCTTGGGGATCCTCTCCCAATTTAGAACCTAGAAACACCGGAGGATTCATCCTCACAAAGTCTCTCAACTTAGAAGCCATAGTACCCTAATTAGCATTCACCCTAGGCCCCATGTCTCTAGTCGCTTGAGCCGCCATGGCTCGGGCAAAGATTAAGTAAGCCGACCTAATCTCTTCATTGGTCATATCCGGGGGAACCACCGGAACCTCATTCTCTTGCTCACCTAAAGGAACTTGATTGCATTGCACACCTTGACCATTTTGCACAACTTGGGGAGGAACTCCCTCATCACCTAACTCCCCTTCCGCTCTCCTTTGGTTAGCCCTCGTATTCATATCCTATAAACACAAGAGAAGGATTAAAAAAAAGGACACTTATAAACCAAACTCTAAGGCACGACTTCAAGGATAATGAAAGAAGTGTAACTTCTACCGTCCTATAGCCTCTCGCTCATAGATGTGTCGCGACTCACACCGATGAACAAGACTCTACTAGACGTGGCTTGTGAGACTTTGATCCTAAAAACCATTTCCAAAATCTTATGCACTGATACTATGTTTGTCACCACCTGGGAGCACCCCCAAGTCGTAACAAGGCGTATTCGACCCCGAAAGGGTCTTATACAAGCCACATAGTCATTCATTGCATTCAATAATGATAATAGTGCGGAATTAAAAACTAATTTACATCCAAACATTCAAGCTTCATTAAAACAACTTTAAAAACACACAGCGGAAGTCTAAGTCTCACATGACCATCTTAGACACAATCATAAAACATAAGTAGGGACACGACCCTTTACAATCAAAAGAAGTCTATTAAGTCTATTACAAGAACCTTATCATAAAATTAGAATAGAAAAGTCTTGTCCTCGACATATGAGGACATACCACAAGATCTTGGAAGAACTTCAAGTTCCAAGCTTACTATAGAACCCGCTCACTTTCCGAAACCTACACTAGTAGAAAATAGAGAAATATGGAATTAGCACAATTAAGTACTAAATATGATGACCATGCAAAACATGCTTTAAAAGGGACATTTTGGCTAGAAACCATGCATTATGCCACTTTTTGAAGTATCATGAACAGTTGCATAAAAGACATACAAGACAAGCATAAACATCAAGTAAGTCATAATATCACCTTTAAACAATATCAACATGAAAACCTTTACCTTGAACCTTCACCTCAAGAAACCCTTATGCTATACCTCGTGCAATGTATGGATGGCGTCCCATACCACCATCCATACTAAGGCACCACATTAAGGTCACTTAAAGTAACTTATCATTCCTTTCTTTCACCTTTGCACAATATTCATACATAAGAGGTATATCATTAATTAAGACATGACAAGGGAAAATAACTCATAATATAACCCAAGTATAGCATGCATCTCATATTAAGCATTTAAGAGCCAACATTCTTTAATAACCTCATTTAGGCCACAATTGTGTCACATACATTAGGATTTAGAGAAACTCACTATGACCCTCTCCAAGCCTACTCGTGCAATGTATAGGTAGTATCCCATACTACTACCTACACTTTGTAGAACCTATCAAGAAACCATAATGAAATCTCACATGATAGGAAGTAAGCATTTAACCGACATAGACCATGAGAGCTTGTCATGGAATCCGGTGTCATAAGTCCCCACACTGTAAAGAGGTGGTCTACTTGCCTAAGGAAGACCGGTATATATAGCTTAATGGATCCACTAGCTACCTATGCGAGCACATAGTTTATGGGATAGGGTAGACGATCATTGAAACTCATGCCTAACCATTGGGGGAGTTTCCATCTAACCAAATACACTCGGTGCTTAGCCTACATTCCCATAGAATAGTTCGTTACCTTGACATTATCACATATGAGAGGTGCCATTGGCCTACCAACTCCAAATTACATTCATTAACACGTGAAAGGGTGCTTTAAGCCTATCGTTTCAAGGTTCATTTAGAAAAGCTCATTAACTCCTCTTGAAAGGGTGTCATGGGCCTACCGGTTCAAGTCTCATTATTAACCTTCATGGAAAGGTGTCATAGGCCTACCTACTCCAAGGTTCATTACTATCATTAATGGAAGGGTGCAATAAGCCTACCGATTCCAAGGTTCATTATTATCATGAGTGGAAGGGTGATACTAGCCTACCGATCCAAGGATTCAACAACCAATAATATAATCATTTAAACAAGAAAATGATGCACAAGCTCTACCAATTCGAGATATGCAATAAATTGGAAAATCCTTCATATTCTATCATCGACTTTCATAAGTGTCAAATTGAGAAAAAATCCTTTCAATAATAATACATTTACGTTCATAACATGAGCACATTAGCTCCATTAAATGTTCATTCATAAAAATGTCATGTAACACTTATATTTCTCATACTATGCCTTCAAGGTCATGGTCACAATACATTCCATAATTAAACACCTCCACCAGAAGTGGATCAAACCAAGCAAGAATAATTTTTTTATCCATAATATGAGATTAAGCCAACTTACCATCCTCCAAAGCCATAATCAACAACACTCAAGTCCCAACCATTTTTCTTACCACAAGAGAATTCTTCCATAACTTGCCCATGAGGCCACAATCCTCAATTCATCCATGTACCAACAATTCATCATAAATAGGTATAGAAAACCATATAAATCAACAATACAATCCAATCTAAACAAAATTTCATCAACATTAAATCATAGGCATTAAACCCACTTCATTAGCAAATTCTAGGCTTTTAATGAAAACATGGGTTCTTGAAGAAGTTTCATATAAAAATCATCTTAAAATCATAAATAGAACTTCAATTCACCAATATAATGACTTTGAAAATATTTTACCCATGAACCTATACCTAGAATAGAAAATAGAAGTTTTGTTCTTTGAAGGCTTTTGAAACCCATTTTTTTTGGACTCCTTGAAGGGAAGATAATCAAGGATCAAGGGTCACCATACCTTTGTTAAGATTCCCCAAGAAAATTGATGAAAAAACCACCTTCAATCCAAGCCCTAGCTCCAAGTTCTTGACCTTCTTAAAATGGAGGATTGTAGAGAGAAAAGTATTTGAGAGGATGTGAGTTCTTTTTAATTCTAATTGGAGTGACTTAAAATGGAAGAATTTTGGTCTAAAAGGGTTTTATAATTGCTAGTAAAGGCATATAATAAAAAGGGCTCAACTTAGGAAAAGAAATAAGGACCCACTTTAAAGTTTCCACAAAACCCGTCTAAGCTCGTCCTTTTTTACAGTGCTTCAGTATTTTGGGCATAACTTTTTACTCCGAGATCGAAAAAGGGCAAACTCAGTGGCGTTGGAAATAGGACTCAGATACCTTTAATTGGATAGGTAATGTTCCACCTAATTCATTTTGAGCTAAAAGATATCATCATTTGAAGTTGACCCTAAAAGTCGTAACTGTAAAAATCTGCCTCTTGCTTGTCTGTTGCAGTGGGATTACTCAAAGGCTGGTCAACTGGGCAGTCCACTAGACTAACTCGCTAGCCTAGTCCCTTGCTTGCACCCTAGGATGCTACCTAGCTCCATTTAAGTTCTAAAACAGCATAAACATCAACTTAAGCTCCAACTAACCCAAACATCAAGTCTCAAGTTCATTCTATCATTTTTCGAGTCGTTGCAACCTTGAACCAAAGTGGAAGTGAGAGGATCTTGAGCCAAGGACTTTGACCGCTTGGAAATTGAACCTCTGAGAGTGGCAGCAAAGGAGGCATAGAATTCCCGCACAATCTCCTCGATATAAGTCCCTGGGTCTCGAGCCATCCAGTCACACTTGTGAAGGTTGTACAGCCGGTAAATGTCTGGAACATCGTACAAGCTCCCCGTGAGGATTCTGTCTACCGTGGTTCCACACTTTTTCAGATTTCCCTGATTTGTCTTTCATACCTTGCCTGCTGATCTATGGTCATCACCTACAGACCGTTAATGGACCTACGGTCTATAGATAACCTCCGTGAATGCCCTTTTTCTATATTTCTTTTAGTTGTCTCTATACTTCCGCGCCTGAACATCTTTCCTGCACAATGCGATAAAAACACATCAAAAACCAATACAAAAAGGCCCTAGACACACACAACTTGTAAGTGAAATGTATGAAAAATACCGTAAACTCAAGGTATATCAATCTACCTCCTGATGGTCTACATGTAGACCCTCTTGAGAGAGAAATAGACTTCGGCATAGACATCATTCCAGATACTCGTCCTATTTTTCCGCCATATAGAATGGCACCAGCAGAGTTGAAAGAGTTGAAAGAGCAATTAAAATATCTCCTAGATAAGGGTTTTATTCAACCAAGTGTCTCACCTTGGGGCGCTCCGGTCTTGTTTGTGAGAAAGAAAGAAGGTTCCCTTAGGATGTGTATAGATTACCGCCAGTTCAACAAGGTTACCATCAATATTAAGTATCCTCTTCTGAGGATTGATGATCTTTTCGATTAGCTTCAGGGTGCTTCCTGTTTCTCAAAAATTGAGCTCAGATCAGGTTACCATCAGTTGAAAGTAAGGGAATGTGACATTTCAAAGACAGCATTCAGGACCCATTATGGTCATTATGAGTTTCTGGTCTTGTCGTTCGGTTTAACTAATGCACCAACAGCGTTCATGGACCTTATGAATGGAGTCTTCAAACCTTATTTAGATATGTTTGTTATCGTCTTCATTGATGAAATACTAATCTATTCATGCTAGTCGTCTCAGAATAGTTCTTCAGACTTTGAAAGATAAGGAGTTATATGCCAAGTTCTCTAAGTGTGAGTTTTGGCTTGAGTCTATGGCATTGTTAGGCCATATTGTGTCTGGAGAGGGAATTAAAGTTGATACTCAGAAAATTGAGGCAGTGCAGAATTGGCCTAAACCCACATCTCCAATTGATATTTGAAGTTTCTTGGGTTTAGCTGGCTATTGTAGAAGGTTTGTAGAGGGGTTCTCTTCTATTTCGTCTCTTTTTACCAAGTTAACTCAGAAGATAGTGAAATTTCAATTGTCTGAAGCTTGTGAGAAAAGTTTTCAGGAATTGAAAAAGAGGTTGACTACTGCCCCAGTTTTGACATTACCAGAAGGTACTCAAGGTTTTGTGGTGTATTGTGATGTATCTAGAGTTGGTTTGGGTTGTGTATTAATGCAGAATGGCAAAGTTATAGCTTATGCCTCCAGACAGTTAAAAGTTCATGAGAAGAATTATCTAACCCATGATCTAGAGTTTGCTGCTGTAGTTTTCACTTTGAAGATATAGCGCCATTATTTGTATGGTGTTCATGTGGATGTGTTCAGCGATCACAAGAGCCTTCAATAGGTGTTCACTCAGAAAGAGCTTAATCTCAGATAGAGAAGGTGGTTAGAGTTACTCAAGGACTACGACATGAGTATTCTTTACCACCCAAGTAAGTCTAATGTTGTTTCTCATTCCTTAAGCAGGTTATTTATGCGTAGCACCGCCCATGTTGAAGAAGGAAAGAGAGAGTTAGCAAAAGACGTGCATAGACTGGTATGCCTGGGAGTCAGACTTTTGGATTCCACAGAAGGTGGAATAGTGGTCACGAATAGGGTTGAGTCATCATTAGTGTCAGAAGTAAAAGGCAAGCAAGACCAAGACCCTATTTTGCTTAAATTGAAGGCAAATATTCGTAAGCAAAAAGTATTAGCTTTTGAACAAGGGGGAGATAGTGTATTGAGATATCAAGGTAGGTTGTGTGTACCAATGGTGGATAGACTGCAAGAAAGGATCATGGAGGAAGCTCATAGCTCTGGATATTCCATTCATCCGGGTTCCACCAAGATGTATCGTGATTTGAAAGAAGTGTATTAGTGGAATAGTATGAAAAAGGGTGTTAGAGTTTAAAGTAGATAATTGGGTATATCTAAAGGTTTCACCCATGAAGGGTGTTATGATGTTTGGTAAGAAGGGGAAACTTAGTCCCCGGTATATTGGGCCTTCTCGAATATCCAAAAGAATGGGAAATGTAGCTTATGAGTTGGAGCTACCACAAGAGCTAGCAGTTGTTCATCCGGTGTTTCACATCTCCATGTTGAAGAATTGCATGAGCGATCCTTCATTGATCATACCAACTGAAAATATTGAGATCAAGGACAACTTAACATATGAGGAGATTCCGGTTCAGATCCTAGATCGCCAAGTTCGCAAGTTGAGGATTAAGGAAGTAACATCAATCAAAGTCTTTTGGAGGAACCAATTTGTTGAGTAATCTACTTGGGAAGCTAAAGAGGATATGAAGAAAAAATTTCTACATCTCTTTGAGTCCGGAGAAAATGCAGACTGAGGTACTAATTCTCTTCTTAGTACTCTTTAAATTATGAGTGAGCATGTTATTTGTTTACATTTGCTTGTTGGGTGTTTGAACTTGATGTTACACCCTAAGCCTAGTAAGAATAATCTCATTCGAGGATGAATGTTCCCAAGGGGGAGATATTGTAACATCTTGCAATCTGAAATAGCTAGGAAGAAGCTAAGAACTTGAAATATTCATTTTTGGAAATAGTGACAAATCTAGAAATTTGTGTAAGTTAGGAAAAGTGAGTTTTTGGTCAACTTCAAATATCCCTAACTCCTATCTCAAGATGAGTTAGGTGTACTTCCAGATATGGTTGGGAAGCTCTTGGAATGATTTTCAAACGCCATTGAGTTTGCGCGATTCTGAGTTTGTATGAGTAAGTTATTCACTTTGGAAGTTGGGCTGTTGGAATAAGGAAAGTCTAATCCAGATTTTGGAAGGGTAATTTAGTCTTTTCCTTGCCCTATTATTTTAATCCATTTTAGGAATTGAATATGGGTCAAATCAGATTTCAGTCAGATTTAGAAATTGGAAATCTACGCTAGGGCTTGGAGAAAGGAGAAAAGAGGAGAAAGGAGAAGAAGAAGCAAGATTCGTTGACTTCGTCAAGAATAGCTTGTGGATTTCATTGGGGGTGATTCCTACAAGGTATGTGAGATCACATAGCATTGGTTTAGTTCGCCCACGAGCCAAACATGATTCAATTCAGCGAATTTAAGTCTTTGAAAGTTTGGAAATTGAAGTTCTTGATGAACATTGTTGAAGGTTTTGTTGAATTTCTTGTGGGTTGTGTTGTTGAAGTTCTTGCGATTTGATTCACATATTCGGGTGTAATTTAGGTTTGAATCTATCATATATTGAGGGTATAAATGATTCTAAGTGTTTGGGGAAAGAACCATTAAAGTTTAGAGGGTTTAGAGATGAAAAACGGAGAAGAAAAGTCGTCAAACACCTAGGTATAGGGGTGGGGCGTCGTACCAGCCAGGGCGCCCTAAAAGGGTCCCTAAATGTTCACCCTTGGGGTGCCACGCCAGCCAGCGCGACCCAGATAAGTCCCTGAATGTTGAGGGTTGTCGCCCCGCGCCTCTCAGAGCGCCAGGGACGCCAGTTCTCCCCATTCGCTCCCCACCTTTTCGTACTTGTTCCTTAGCAATGTACCTATGTTTTCTAGTTGACTCCAACACTCTAAGGTACATATATACATCATGAAATCATCCAATACATGAGATAATGAACCTTGAATCCATAATCCAATTCAAGGAAAGTTAGGATCAAAGTCAAGAGAAGTTAAGAGTCAAGTCTAGAAGTTCAGAAGCAAGTCAAAGCAAAGTTTGTAATGTTTTCAAAAGTCTTTAACAAACATTTTAACCTTGTTTTAAGACTTATGTTTCAAGTTAAACAAAGAGTAAAGAGTTGAGTTAATTTCTCCAAAAGTTATAAGGGAACTAAGTATTCCCAAAGAGTTATAAGTGTTTTCACATTTGAGCAAGAAAAGGGAACATTGATTCCAAGAGAGCTTTTAAGCTAAGTTTTGAGTAATTATCTCAAACCAAAGAAATAAGTTTGTTTTTAAAACATATGAGGTAAGTATACTTTTCTGAGTAGTTGTAACATCCAAGCTTAGAATTGGAAATAGTCATTTTTTTGGAAAGAATTAAAAATCTGGAAATTTAGCCAAGTATGGAAAAAAATGAGTTTTTGGTCAACTTCAGATAGTCATAACTCCTATCTCAGGTTGAGTTAGGTGTATTTCCAGTTTTTTTTTGGAAATCTCTTGGAGTGATCTTTCCAACTCCGCCAAGTTTGCTTGATTCCGAGTTCGTATGAGTGAGTTATGCCCTTTGGAAGTTGGGTTGTTGGCACAGGGAAGTTCATCCGAATTTGTAAGGGTATTTTGGTCTTTTCCCCAACCATTTCTTTTGGTTATATTAAGGGTCTAGACTGATTTTAAATCAGTTTTTCCTTTTAAAAAGTGAGGGTTAGGGCTTTGAGAGAGAAGGTGAGAAGAAGAGGAGAAGGAGAAGAAGAAGCAAGGTTCGTAGAGATCGTCGTGGATTTTGTCGGGGGTGATCCCTATTAAGGTATGTGAGATCATAGTGTTGGGTTGGTTCATTCCCCCACACGCCAATTTGTTTTAATTCCTAGAAAATATTGGTTGTGTTTGTTGAAGTTTGTGGTTGTGGTTGTGTTTGTTGAAGTTGTGGTTGTGTTGTTGATGTTTCTTGTTGGTTTGGTGCATGTTTCCAGTTGTGATTTCGAGTTAAATCCATTGTATATTAAGAGGTTTTATGATTCTAAGTGTTTGGGGCTAGAACCTTTGAAATTAAGAAGGTTTAGAGTTGGAAAAACAAAGGAGAAAAGTCGGATTTTCGGGGAAAAGGCTTGGTCGTCGCGCCAGCCAGCGCACCCCAACAGGGGTTCGGTAGTTTCCCCCTTGGGGTGGGACGCCTTGCAGAGTGCCCAGCAGGCCCCTCTGAAGTTTGAAGGCTAGCGCCCCGCACCTCTCAAAGCGCCAAGGACGCCAATCTTTCCCATTCCTTCCCCACTTTTTCATACATGTTCCTCGGTAATGTACCTATGTTTTATAGGTGTTTTCAACATTCTAAGGTACATCTAGACTTCCTGAACTCATCCATAAACATGAGATCATTACCCTTGAATCCGTAATCCAATTCGAGGAAAGTTAGGATCAAAGTCAAGTAAAGTTAGAGTCAAGCTTAGAGGTTAAGAAGTAAGTCAAAGCAAGTCTTTTAAATTTTTCAAGAGTCTTTATTGAACGTTTTAACTTCATTTTTAGGCTCAAGTTTCAAGTTAAGTAAAGAGTATAGAGTTTCAAGTTAAGTAAAGAGTATAGAGTTTCAAGTTAATTAAAGAGTATAGAGTTTCAAGTTAAGCCAAGAGTAAAGAGTCAAGTTCATTTCTCAAAAGTTATTAGGGAACTAAGTATTCCCAAAGAAGTTTATAAATGTTTTCACATTTAGGATGAGAGGAAACTAAGGTTTCCAAAAGAGTTTTGGGCAGTTTGAGTACTATATCTTCTAAGAAAAGATGAGTTTTGCGAAAGGGTTTCTAAAACATGATTAGTATGACAATCGAGTATGTCATCAATGTTTAAACAGTATGGTCTCAAGATATACCATCAATGTTTATGCAGTATGACTTCCCGAGTCATCAATGATCATATTAAAATATGGTTTTGATATGTTCTTTTTAGAAAGAGTTTTCAAGAGCAAATACCTCTTTTAAGAGGGTAGTTTGAGCAATTATTTCAAACCAAAGAAAGATGTGTTTAGAACACTTATGAGCTAAAGTTTTTTTGGGAGTAGTCTTGAGCACCGAATTGGGGACACGAGTTCATATTAACTCAACTCTCCATAAAAACCATGTAGCCAAACATGGGATTTGATGGGTCATACATTTTAGATGATCACGTAAAGTTAAGCTAGTGGATCCACTAAGTTAAAGCGTTCTATATGACGGCAAAGTATAGGACAGTTCTGGCAGCGTAGGCAAAACGATGTATCACCACTTAGGCATGTAGTGGTGGCTGTTGGTTAGGGAAACTCCCAAAGTAGAAATTGCATGGTTCCTCGAGGGGTTCTGCTTAGTATGGATGGGGGTATGGGACTTCATTTATGCATTGCACAAGTAGACTTTAAGAGGGAGCATGGTATTTTTAGGATATTATAAATATGATTTTTGACGTCTTGTTTTAAATAGTTTTACAAGCTTTATATATTGCATGTGTCTTATTGCTTTATATTGAGTTTAGTTACGCTTGAGTTGAATAGAGCCAAGGTAAGTTCTCTTTTGTATCCCTTTCAAGCTTAAGTTGTTGTTTAGCTGTCCAGCTTGCATACTCGTACATTTCATGTACTGATACCAGTTGGCCTACATCTTATTATGATGCAGACGCAGGTACCCAGGATTAGAATCTAGCACACCGTTGATCCAGTTGAGAACTCTAGAGTCAGTGGTGAGCCTCCTTGCATTTCAGAGGACTCTGTTATTTCGTTTTTCTTAGTTTTGTTTTATTAGGATGTTACGGGGTCTGTCCCAACATCCATCTCAGTGTTATAGAGGCTTCATAGATAGTCAGACAGTCAGTCTGTTAGTATCGAGTCTCTCATCTAAGTATATATATAAATATTCTATTTTGAGACTCGAGTTGCCTTTTTGGCCAGATTTTATCAGTTAAGTTGTCTTATGACCTTTCATTGCATAGAGTTATTCTATTGAGTTAAGGTTTCCACTGAGTTAAGTAAGCCAGGCCAAGGGTTCGCTTGGGGGCCAGCAATGGTCTTCGAGTGCCGGCCACGTCTAGGTTATAGGCTTGGGGAGTGACAAACTTGGTATCAAAGCACAGAGTTCCAGACTCCTAGGGAGTCTATGAAGCCGTGTCTGTAGAGTCCTAGTTATCGGTGTGAAGCGCGCCACATCTATAATTAGAAGGCTGCAACATTTAGGAACTATCTCACTTCTTTCACATTCATTTCATGCGTTTGAGTTTATCTCTAAAAAGTTTCCTTCTAATTCATGCTTGCGCGTGTTTTTAGAGGATTTTGCCTCCACAAAGAGCAGTCAAAGTTCGTTCAGCTATGAAGAGTGTTCAGCAACAAGAGTTACCAAATGCCCTGGAAGTGAAAACCCAAGAATAGATCAAATATGTTGATTTTTGTGAAGCTATCCGGATGTTAAGTCAAGTTGGAACCTTTCATGTTGGGCAGAGAGATAATTGACACGAAGTGGTTGATACTTCAAGGATCTGTGAACTCTTAAGGATGAACCCACCAAGCTTCACCGGTTCAAGTATCATTGAGAATCCGGAGAACTTCATTGAGGAGCTTAAAAGGGTATTTGATGTTATGCATGTTGCTGAGTCGGAGAGGGTGGAACTAGTTGCATACCAATTGAAGGGTGTCGCTAGAATCTAGTTTAACCAATGGAAAAAGAATAGGGCTGAGGATGCGCCAGTAATGAGTTGGGTTGTGTTTGAGAGTGCTCTCATAGGGCGTTTCTTTCCTCGTGAATTGCGTGAGGAAAAGGTAAAAGAGTTTCTCACCCTTAATCCGGAGTCTATGAGTGTTCATAAGTACAGTCTGAAGTTCACGCAACTTTCCCGCTATGCTCCGGAGATGGTTGCGAACATGAGGAGTAGAATGAGTTTATATGTTGTTGGGTTATCTCGTCAGTCAAGCAAGGAGGGCAATGAAGCTATGCTGATATGGTATATTGAACTAGCAAGATTTATGATCCATTTACAACAAGTTGAGGAGGATAAGCTAAAGGATAGAGAAGAGTTTAAGGATAAGAGGGCTAAGATAGTAGGGGACGAGTTCAGGCATCAAAAGGATGATGAAAGTCAGTCATCCCTCCCACAAAAACAGAAGGGACCTGATCCACCATCTGCTAGTGCACTTGCACCTGAGAACAAAGATGGGTACAATAGAAATTCCCATAGTTTCAGGGCTAGACTTGCCTATCCTCAAGCCGGTGTGGTACCAAGGAGTAGTAAGGCTCCTGCATGTGCTAGGTGTGGTAGAACCCACCCAGGTAAGTGTCATGATGGCCAGACAGGTTGTTTTAAGTGTGGACAAGAGGGTCACTTCATGAAGGAGTGCCCTAAGAACAGGCAAGGTAGTGGAAATCTGAGCAATAGGGCCCAAGCTTCATCAGTTGCTCCCCTAGATAGGATGGTACCTAGAGGAGCTACTTCTAGTACAGGCGGAGGAGCAAACTGCCTCTATGCAATCACCAGCCGCCAAGAGCAAGAGGATTCACCAGATGTTGTCACTGGTATGATTCAAGTCTTTGACTTTGCTGTTTATGCTTTGCTAGACCCAATAGCGAGTTTATCTTTTGTAATTCCTTATGTTGCTATGAACTTTGATGTTATACCTGAGCAACCTAGTGAGCCAGTCATAGAGTGGAGTAGTAGTTCAGCAGTGCCTAAGGGTCGTTTCATTTCGTACCTCAAGGAGAGAAAGTTAGTTTCGAAGGTTTGTATCTATCACTTAGTTCGAGTTAATGACTCTAGTGTTGAGATACCTCTTTTTCAGTTAGTTCCTATAGTAAGAGAGTTTCCAGAAGTTTTTCCTGATGACCTATCTGGAGACCCTCCTAAGAAAGAAATAGACTTTGGTAAGACATCATTCCAGACACTTGTCCTATCTCTTTTTCTCCATATAGAATGGCACCAGCAGAGTTGAAAGAGTGAAAGAGTAGTTAAAGGGATCTGTTAGATAAGGGTGTTTTATTTGACCTGGTTGACTCAGAAAACAGTGAAGTTTCAACGGTCTGAAGCTTGTGAGGAAAACTTTCAGGAATGGAAAGAGAAGTTGACTACTGCCCAGTTATGACATTTGGTTCTTGAGTACATACTCAGTATCTAAACCTAAAATGGATTTGAGAATAATAGTCGAGTTTAGGCGAATCAGGGTGTAATGTGATGAGCTAGAGTTGGCTGCTGTAGTTTTCGCTTTGAAGATATGGTGTCACTGTTGTATGATGTTCATGTGGATGTGTTCACTTAGAATGAGCTTAATCTCAGACAGAGAGAGAGTGGTTAAAGTTACTCAAGGTTTATGACATGAGTTTTCTTTATCACCCTGGTAAGGCAAATGTTGTTGTTGATTCCTTAAGCAGGTTGTCTATGGGTAGCACCGCCCATGTTGAGGAAGAACAGAGAAAATTAGCAAGAGATGTGCACTGACTTGCACGCCTGGGAGTTGGTCTTATGGATTCCACAAGGAGGAATAGTGATGATGAATGGGTCTGACCCTCACTAGTGCCAGAAGTAAAAGGTGAGAAAGACTAAGACCCTATCTTGCTGGAATTACAGGCAAAATGTTCATAAGCTATGATGGCTTTCGAACAAGGGGGAGATGGTGTTTTGAGGTATCAAGGTGGATTGTGGGATTGGTTTCAAAGATAATTGAGATGATTACCTATCGCATAGTCAAGAGGATTGGCAATATAGCTTAGTAAGAGTAATCTCATTCGAGGATTAATGTTCCCAAGGGGGAGATATTGTAACATCCGGCAATTTGAAATAGCTATGAAGAAGCTTAGAATTGGAAATAGTCATTTTTTTGGAAAGAATTAAAAATCTGGAAATTTAGCTAAGTATGGAAAAAAATGAATTTTTGGTCAACTTCAGACGGTCATAACTCCTAGATAAAGATGAGTTAGGTGTATTTCCAGTTATGTTTGGAAAGCTCTTGGAGTGATCTTTCCAACGCCGCTGAGTTTGCTCGATTCCGAGTTTGTACGAGTGAGTTATGCCCTTCGGAAGTTGGGTTGTTAGCACAGGGAACTTCATCCGAATTTGTAAGGGTATTTTGGTATTTTCCCTAACCATTTCTTTTGGTTATATTAAGGGTCTAGACTGATTTTAAATCATTTTTCCCTTTTAAAGAGTGAGGGTTAGGTTTTTGAGAGAGAAGATGAGAAGAAGTGGAGAAGGAGGAGAAGGAGCAAGGTTCGTAGAGATCGTCGTGGATTTCATCGGGGGTGATCCCTATTAAGGTATGTGAGATCATAGTGTTGGGTTGGTTCATTCCCCCACACGCCAACTTGTTTTAATTTCTAGAAAAGATTGGCTCTGTTTGTTGAAGTTTGTGGTTGTGTTTGTTGAAGTTGTGGTTGTGTTGTTGAAGTTTCTTATTGGTTTGGTGCATGTTTCCGGTTGTGATTTCGAGTTGAATCCATTGTATATTAAGGGGTTTTATGATTCTAAGTGTTTGGGGCTGGAACCTTTGAGGTTAAGAAGGTTTAGAGTTGGAAAAACAAAGGAGAAAAGTCAGATTTTCGGGGGAAAAGGTTGGGGCGTCGTGCCAGCCAGTGCGCCCCTACAGGGGTTCTGAAGTTTACCCCTTGGGGTGGGACGCCTTGCAGAGCGCCCAGCAGGCCCCTCTGAAGTCTGAAGGCAGGCGCCCCGCGCCTCTCAAAGCGCCAAGGATGCCAATTTTTCCCATTTCTTCCCCACTTTTTCATACATGTTCCTTGGTAATGTACCTATGTTTTATAGTTGTTTTCAACACTCTAAGGTACATCTAGACATCCCAAACTCATCCATAAACACGAGATCATTACCCTTGAATTCGTAATCCAATTCTAGGAAAGTTAGGATCAAACTCAAGTGCAGTTAGAGTCAAGCTTAGAAGTTAAGAAGTAAGTCAAAGCAAGTCTTTAAAGTTTTTCAAGAGTCTTTATTTAACATTTTAACTTTATTTTTAGGCTCAAGTTTCAAGTTAAGTAAAGAGTATAGAGTTTCAAGTTAAGTCAAGAGTAAAGAGTCAAGTTCATTTCTCAAAAGTTATTAGGGAACTAAGTATTCCCAAAGAAGTTTATAAATGTTTTCACATTTAAGATGAGAGGAAACTGAGATTTTCAAAAGAGTTTTGGGCAATTTGAGTACTATCTCTTTTAAGAAAAGATGAGTTTTGCGAAAGAGTTTCTAAAGCATTATTAGTATGACAATCGAGTATGTCATCAATGTTTAAACAGTATGGTCTCTAGATATACCATCAATGTTTATGTAGTATGACTTCCCGAGTCATCAATGATCATATTAAAATATGGTTTTGATATGTTCCTTTTAGAAAGAGTTTTCAAGAGCAATTACCTCTTTTAAGAGGGTAGTTTGAGCAATTATTTCAAACCAAAGAAAGATGTGTTTAAAACACTTATGAGCTAAAGTAATTTTGGGAGTAGTCTTGAGCACCGAATTTGGGACACGAATGTCGGCCACGTCCAGGGTGTAGGCTCGGGGCGTGACAGTAGTATTGAGCACCGATATGGCGATGCAAGTTCATATTAACTCAAGTCTCCATAAACCATGTAGTCATCATGGGTAATAATGGGTCATACTTTTTAGATGATCACATAAATTAAGCTAGTGGATTTACTAAGTTAAGTAGGTTCTATATGACGGCAAAGTATAGGACCGTTCTGGCAGCGTGTCAAAAGACATTGTATCACCACTTAGGCTTATAGTGTTGGTTGTCGGTTAGAGAAACTCCCACCTAAAATATATTACTTTGTATATGAGTAAAGTTGAGTTTGTTATTGCATTTTATTTAATGAACTAAATTGCTTTTACTGTTTTATAAAGCTTTTCATATAATGCATGTGTTTCATTGCTTTATTCTGAATTAAGTTTATTCATGAGTTGAGAAGAGCCAAGGTAAGTGTTTTCTTCAGATTCCTTTCAAGCCTATATTTTGTTTTAGCATTCCAACTCGCATACTTGTACATTCAATGTACTGATGCCAGTTGGCCTACATCTTCTTATGATGCAGACGTAGGTAACCAGGATCAGCATCCAGCACCTCGTTGTTCCAGCTTGAGCATTCAGAGTCTGTTGGTTAGCCTCTTTGCATTCCGAAGGACTCCTTTATTTTCTTTCTAGTCCTTCAGATGTTAGGATGATCGGGGGTCCTGTCCCGACATCCCTCTTTGGTTTAGAAGCTTCGTAGACAGTTAGTAGTCAAACATCCTTACATTATCATTTCATATGTTAAGACTTGAGTTGCCATTTTGGCCGAGTTGAATGTTGACCATTAAACATTCTGAGTTATTTCACTAAAGTTATTGGAGTAAGTTCATTTGATTATAGTAAAATGTTTAGAGCCTTCCGCTGAGTCAGTAAGCCAGGCCAAGGGTTCGCTTGGGGCCAGCAATAGTCTTCGAGTGCCGGCCACGTCCAAGGTGTAGGCTCGGGGCGTGACAAAAATCTCACACTAGGTCCTTAAACTGGCAGTGTAGAACAAATTGTAATACCCGGAGGGATACCAAAACTAGGGGCACTATCCATTCTACCCAATAACATGACGATCAACTCTGAAGCATCGGAGTGCTATTGGGAACCAAATGAGGCTGAGTTGGTCCCCTCTCCTCGGTCTGTTACTCAATAACTTCATCATGCTCATATATGGGCTCAGGCAATGTTTCCCTAGCTCATCCTCGAGTAGGTTCTTCCCCTCTCGCTCTGCCACGATCCCTAACTCCTGAGTCCCATGCCTCGCCCATGAACTAGGGCTCAAGAAGCAGGTATGGTCTCACCCTCTTAGATACTAGCTCTAGTTCTCACCATCTGCGTAGAGAAAATAGATTAGAGGTATGCAACACTTTATATGAATAATTCGCATGAAAGGAATCAATGTAAAGGAATTTATCATACTAGGTATCTTGTAACCTCTTGAAGATAAGTACGGATGTCTACGTATCAATTTGGAAGAATCTACTATAAACCCTGCTCTTTAACTTATGGAACTGATGAACCTATCACTCTGATATCAATTTGCCATAATCCAAAAGATGATGTCATGATGGCACACACCCCGAGAACCCAAAAATAGTGTGCAAGTAGAAAAAAATAACACATACGAGACTTCCAAAGGGAAGTCAGGCCACAATTGCTAAGAAAATAACAAAGAAGTTCCCAAAACCTCATAGCAAGTCTAAAGAGCATCTAATAAATTTATAGATTCTTAAATACACATCTCAAGTCTTCAAAAGGAAATTAAAGATAGATGGAGATCAATGGAGATCTAGAAAGCAAGATATCACTACAACTCTAAATGAGAAGAAATCACTAGATCTGGTCAACCACTACAAACATCACCCTGACTAGGATATGCATCAAAAAGATAACAAAAGTAAGGGTGAGTACAATCCACATATACTCAGTAGGTTAGAAAAATTGAGTATAAGCAACAAATCAAACTTAAGAAATAAACTTTGAAACAATTCCACCTGCATGTAGAAAAGTCCCTACTCGGGCATCGGTGCCGCCAATTTATATAATAACGACGCGAATAAAGTAAACACACAAGGGTACATATAATACTCAAATCAACAAATAAGCAAGGTACACAACATAATAAGCAGGCCAATATTATATGATGAGATGATGAGATGATGAGATGATGAAATGATGAAATGATGAAATGATGTGGTGGAACCAAGGTCATCGTATAATATGTCGTATACACCTTGCCGAGCTTTAGCTTCCATACAAGGAACCATATCATTGTCCATATACCAATCTCGGAATGTCAATATCTCATCAACTTGCCACTTAGTTTGTGGTCAAGGATAAAAGAGAGGTGTCTCATTTTCTTTCTAAAAGAATGAATTTCTCCATTTTCTCATATTTTCGTGAACAATGATATGCTGAATGAGGATGAATGCATCACAACACATACAACACAAAGGCATTTTCAGTTTATCTTGGATTTTAAATAGCGTAAAGTTCTCAAACTCAACAAATCATGAAACATGTCCTCAAATGATAGGGATAGTGGAGAAATCCATTTGAAATCAGTATTTACCACTTTGAAAACATTTCTTTCATTTTAAGATGCTTTAAAAATCAACTCAAGACCGTAACTCGGTCATCTCAATGTCAATTATAAAATAAGCCACACAACCCTTACTCGGGTAATTACTCAAATATCACAGGTTTCAGCAATCATTAAAGGTATCGCACACGCCTCAACACAAGCTAAGCATCGCAAATAGGCATCATACGAACTAAACAAGAAGGTCAACACTTACCAACCTCTAAAACTCATACTACAATTCCTTTCACAATTGACTTCCTAAGAAAGATCACTTACTCATCTCAGTCTTAAAAAGGGATAGTCAAACCTACCTCGAAGGCCGGAACATCACTCGAACAACTCTATTGGAGCACTTCCACAACTACAAGATCACCGAAATAATCACGAACTATCAAGAATGGAAAGGGTTCATCAAAAGTTGTCCAATGATACCCATATTGATGGGATTAGGAATCGAGGGTAAAATATTCCAAATATAACTTCAAAAATTGAGAGGGTAAAATTATATTTTAGTCGAAAAACAAGTTCTACGAGCCAAGAGGAATTCATGGTTGACAACCCCATTAAAAACAAGCAAGAATCAAGCTCAAAATAAAAAATTTACTAATTTTCCAACTTTGGAAGAAAAACCACAAAAGCCACATTGTAATCAAGATTTAAAAGAGTTTTCAAAAAATAAAAATTGAAAGAATTGATAAACAATAGTTAAAGGCACTTACCCAAATGAATCTGCTCAAGAATCCCTGAAAAATCTTCTCTCCTAAGCTCTCAAATGAGTGAAAATTGGGAAGAACTCCCAAATAAGAATGATTCAGGTCTGAAAAATGAGGTTCGCAAATGCGGCTCACTAGGCTCCCAAAGGTTTGCGAAAGCCGAAACAGTGTCGCATTCGTGGAGCATTGTTCACTCGTGAACGTACCCCAACCCTCCACGATCGCGATGCCTCGGACGCCCACCCTCCGCAAATGCACTAGGGGACCTACGAACGCAGTCCCCTTGCACTAGATATCAGAAAACGGGATAGGCAAGGATCAAAGTATCCTATCGGACCCTCAGAAATCGTTCAAATTTTGATAAAAATAAATTGGATATGCTACGCCACTAAATTTAACATTTCAGACTCAATGGAATAGTAGAATTTCCAAAAAGAGGTCAAATGACATAATTATCCTCCCGAATCACTCTTAAGGCTTAAAACTCAACTTCTTGCCCAAATGCCCAAAACTCAACCAAAGGTCTTGAAAATCTAATAAACCATCTTACTAGCTCAAACTCGATGTTGTGGGAACGATGGAACTGATGAAATCCCCATCCGACGCTTGAAACTCAAAATGCTGATCAAAGTCAACCATACCAAGAATTCTCAACTCCAAAGGGTCAAAATCATAAAGCACACACCCGATCGCATCAGAAGCCACACCATCATTTCCGCAACACAAATTAAGCATGAAGACACTAAGGGAAGGGGAAAATGGTCATTGCATAATTAAAATCAAATTCACAAGAAATGGGACATTATAATGCATTTCATGATGTTCATAGAAATATTGTGCTTTAGAATATTTAATTAATTCAATTGAAATATACTAATTTGAAAATCATAAATCAATTATTTTTTCATAATGTTAGTTAAGAACACATGTTTATTAATTAATATATTATCAAAAGATAATATATATATCTTAAATATTTGATTTAATAACATTTACAAAGTTTCTTATTTGTCTAATATAAATTTTATTTTTAAAATTTGATATAATCTTATGATTGCAATTGTGCATCCAAATAGTGCATGTGTAATTACACTATAATTACATTGTGGCAAACAAATATGTTAGTGTTATTACTAGGTTGTGTAATTACTAGGGTGGTAATTACTACCCTAGTAATTACACAAATTGCAATTATCATGTGACTTTCCAAACATACCCTTAGGTCTCTTTTGAAAGCCCACCCTGGTAATTGGATCTAGTGTAATTGGTGTAATTACATTGTCTGTCATGTTTGGTTGGACATGTAATTACCTAGTCAGCAGGTAATTGAGTGTAATTGGCAAGGTGTAATTACACTCTCCAATTCATAGGGGGAGACTGTGAATTGCTAGTAATTACATGGTGTAATTACAAGTTGATTACTTTTAATTTTTTCCTTTTATTTTTGTTTTAATTTTTTTCGTTTTAATGTATTTTTAATTTTTATTATTTTTAAATGTTTTTTATTTTTACTATTCTAATATTTTCTAAAAAATAATTTTTTATATTATTTATATTTCATTTGCTTCTTATTCTAAGCTTTTACTTCTTGCGATTCCATGTTATTGATTCGATATTTTACATTACAAGCTATTTTTTTCAAGTTAGACTTGATAGATTATCTTTTTGTCAATTTTTTTTATAATTTTATGATATTATATTTATAATATTAAACTTTTTGTCAAACATGCATTTCATAATGTTCATAGAAATTATGTACTTTTAATTTTTATAATTAATTTAATAAAAATATACTAAATTGAAAAATATAAATCAATTATATTTTATAATATTATCTAATAGCATAGGTTTATTAATTAATATATTTTCAGGAGACAATATATATCTTAAATATTTAATTTAATATTATTTATAAAGGCTCTTGTTTGTCTAATATAAAATTTTAATTTTAAATAATTAATTTTTATTTTTAAAATTCAATTACATTTGTACAACCAAACAGTACACTTGTAATTACACTATGACAAACAAACAGGTCATCATAATTACTAGATTGTGTAATTACTACCCTAGTAATTATAGCAATTCCAATTACCTGGTGGCTTTCCAAACGGACCCTTAATGTTTTCTTTGTCAATTTGTGTGCAAAATAGTAAATTATGATGGAGTATTTCATATGTTATTTTTCCCCCTAATTTGGATTTAACACGAGCTTAAAAAATAGAAAATGGTAATTAAATTTAATTATTTAAAATTGAAGATATACATACAATGTATCAAAATATCATTTAATTTTGTGAGTAGGTAACGATGTCTGCTTGGCATGTAGGGTCATTATAGTTATTTTGTGTGCTTTCTTCATTTTAATTTGTTTGTCTTGTCTTTTTAGTTTTTTATATATTAAAAATTACGTAAGAATATTATAAATAACAATAATTAAAAGACATAAAAGATCATTTGACTTTTGAAATTCTATTGGTTCCACATAAATTGGAACAAAGAAAGTAACATGTATTATTTGAAAATGACGTAAAAAGTCCTATAAATATCAATAACTAACCTCTTGAAATATTTTTGAAAACATATATAAAATTTTGCTAACTCTAGAAATTTTATTTGTGATATATATATATATATTTGGGACAAGTAGAATAATATATATTATTTAAAAAATATATTAATGTTTGACTTTTGAAATTCTATTAGTGCTACAATAAATTGGGAAAGAGGAAGTAACATATAGTATTTAAAAATTACACAAGCAATACTATGAATCATAATAATTAACAACTTAAGATATTTAGAAGACATATTAAACATTTGGTTGACTTTCAAAATTATGTCAATCCCACATAAATTAGGATAGAGAAAGTAACATATATTATTTGAAAATGACACTAACAGTAATATAAGTTACAATAACAACAAATTAAAATATTTTTAAAAATAAGATGACTCTCCAAATTTCATATATGGTCACATAAATTAAGAGAGAAAAAGTAATTTATATTGGGTTCATGCTAGTACGGCCTCCAATGTCTAGTTATTATAATATACAAAAGGTTCCTAAAGACTGATTTTCTTCAAATCATAATAGCAGAAAATATAGATTTTTTAATTTCTCATTCAGTATTCGATACTCATATTAAAGCCCAATTAAATTTAAATTTGAGTCAAAAAAATTTACATTAAAAAGTAAAACACTCTGACAAATACATTTTAAAGTAGTACTTATACAAAATGAAAAGCTCACTTCATTTGATTCTCAAAAAAAGTAAAATAATGACAATCATACATTTCTTGGAAGTGAGAAAATACCTTAAAAAAAGCCGTATTTTCCCTAGTAATTGCTTGCTAGTCCTCTAGATTCCTATTTATATTTTATTCTTTACTTTAAAAAAAGATAATGTTAAAAGGGGTAGCCCTTCCTTTTACTATCTACCTATTTTAAAAGTAAAATTTGAGATGCCAATATGATAATATTAACTAACATTTTTTTTTGTTAAAAGAAGAAACAATGTTCCTCTTGTATGTGCAAATACTTATCTAAGATTTTGTGAATCAAATGATGGGCCATTACATTTTTATTCACCATTAAAAGATTTCATATTTAAATAAAGATGGTTGGCAAAAGATGGAACTGGAAGTTTGATGATCTCATGATGTTTTAAACAAACAAATTAAGGACATAAATTGTGTTTGGTGTGATTTAACTTAAAGAAAACCAATAAATGTACTTAGCTATTAAACAAAATTATACATTTATACTTGTTGGACATTCTTGATTATCTATATATGTGATGTTCCAACTGCAGCATAACTGCTCATGAACAGCACCACATACTTAAATTGATTTACATTTTTATAATTAGTTGCTTGTACATATGAACAACATTTCATGTCACATCCTAAACAAATATGTATTCAAGAAAAGGCCAGAAGGGTTTAAGTACAATATGTATGTCTACATGATTAATTAATACTTTATAGTTTGTGTCTAATTTGTTGTTGCTTGTTCATGTTTTGTTTTTCAACTTAAAAAAAGAGAGAAGTATTGAAAACACCCCACATTTTCATCATGATTTTTCTTCAAACGAGAAGCTTTGGCTAGTCATTTACTCACTCTCGATGGTCCATTATTTAATTAGTTCACTTAAGACCGTTCGTGATTCTCACCCGTGAATCACTTCACAAAGGAGCCTATAGATTCTTTCAAGCTATAGGAAATGTGAAGGCGTTAACGGTCTTTTTTGCCTAGCCTGTTGTTGGAAAACTTAGATCAAATTATTTGTTTTGTCCCCAAACTATTGACAGTTTTAAAACACCTCTCTACTTGACTAACTAAACATACATACACTCCCATCTTCCACATGACATAACAAGTGGTCTCAAACTCCGGTAGGAACATGAGGCTCTTAATAAAAAACCGAGAAAAATGTTGAAAACAACCCTAAACTTGGCGAGAATTTAAGAGTGTGCAACTTGCAAGATCGGGAGTGTATTTAAGTTTGGTTAATCAAGTAAAGAAATATTTTTAAGATTGTCAATAATTTGATGATGAAACTAATAATCCGTGCTAAATTTAAAAGTTTTCAATACTTCTCTCCTGAAAAAATTAGGCAGGCATATATTGCTTATTGCTTAAGAAATGAGTACAAAACATGCTTTGTAGTCGATAATACAATGGTTAATTTTGAGGGACCATCATACTAAAACTAACAAATTAAATAGTGCAAAGGGGTAAAGCTATTATTTAGTTGGAGCTTTAGCCAAGTCACAATCATTGTGGATTGGCCCCTTAAAGAGTATTGATTTGTTACACCCTAGGTAAGTAGGGACTAGAGAATTCACCCAATAAGAGAAAATTAAGCATTATTGAAAATGTTAACAAGTAATGATGAGGATGATGGTTCAAAGGGTCCAAAGCTATTTGATTATAGCCATTAATCTTTTGTATTTACGATAAAGATGTTGAAGTGAATGGTGATGGTGATAAAAAAAATATGCACAATCATTAAACGGCTGATTGGAAACCCCATATATACATATATAAAAAAAAAGGGCAATTGAATCAATTTCTTTTAGAGCCTGGTTGGGCTACTCTTTTACAATAATAGAGTCTTCATGAACAGATGCTCCCTTTGATTTGACCAATCAATATCTACAACAAGATGATCTACACCAATCCATCTCAAGGAGAATTGAAAAAAAGAAGTGAAAATTTGTGCTCATTTTTTTTATAATCCTGAATGGTTAGTTGTGTGTTAATATTAGCCCCTTTTAGTCTGCCAATAGTTTTATGCATGGAAAAGTTGATCAAATCAACAACTATTAATTATCATGTTTTTCTATTTTCTCTATAACAAGTTGTTTTAGTGTAGCAGTTGTTTTCTTTGTAACAGTTATTAGCAGTAAGGAGGCTATTCCTTCATTTTCTCATTTCAGTAGTAGTAGGAAGTTATTTCCTTATTAGGTGGGTGGTTAATCCACCAAAGTTGTATTTAAGTTATTTGAATTCAATGAAAAAAATAAGCTGATAATTATTAGTTTTTGAGTACTTCAAACTTAAAGATTCCAAGTTCTCTTAAAGAGCCAGCACCATAGATGTATAAAGAAAATATTTGATTTCATATTGCAGCGCTCCAGAACTAGATCCATATCAGAGGACTGTAACAGTTTGACTGTTTTAAATGAGAATTATGACATCAAAAACTGTTGTGGCTGATTTATTGTGCGATAAACAAGTCAAGGTGCGCACAATATGACCACAATGCAATAATTAAGTTGTATCGATGCTGCATTTTGTTAATGTTTGTTGATAAGTAAGCACATGATGGAATTTTATGTGAAAAGATATGACCAATAATGTACCAAAAAATGAGTTGGTACTGTTAGCTCTATTATGTTTCAATCACTACATCAAAAATGATCTTTAGCGGTAATTAATTAATGATAATAGCTTAATTATCTCTAGATATGTATTTTTAGCGGAAATTAGCACTCTTTATATATGCCCTTAAAGCCTTTAGCGACATTGAATCTAATGACACTTAACTAATGCTGGTAAAAATTTTAACACTCTTTATTAATGTGTCTATTTATTGCTGCTAAAAGTTATTTTTACTATAGTAAATTAATATATGTATTGTCTTGATGTGCTTTAGAATGGGACCTATCATTTTCGTGTGGGTCTCAACCTAAGAGATCAAGACCCTTCTCCACCACAAACCTTCAGAATCCCTACTTACTGTCTCATTCTTAAGGGCATCCATCAGTTTTTAGCATCAAAACTGAAAAAGAAATATCATTTGTATTTACTATTTCATTCGTTTCAATTTATCTGGTGTAGTTTAATCCTCGAATTAGGGATGAAAATGTGGCGGGACAGATGTTGGGTGGGGTGGGTTTAAGGCTACGCGGGGCGGGGTGGTTTAAGACTACACGGGGCGGTGTGAGTTTAAGGTTATGCGGGGAGGGGAGGGATGTGGGGCAGGTTGAAGTGAGTTTTTTAGAAATTAATGCGGGACGGGGACGGGGGCGGGTTACGGGTCTATGCAATTTTATGCAGGTTCAAACTTAATTTTAATTTTTTTCATGTTATAAGAGTTATAGAACATTATTTATTAAGACATTTCTTTAAAGTTACTAAAATATTCAAGATAGTAAATGAAAATGGTTCAATCAAAACTAATACAATTTCTTACATGCTTCCCAATTGACCTCTAAAAAATAAAATTTTAAGTCAATATCTATTAAATTAATATAACTGATGAAAAAATAAATTTATTTTTATGAATTTTAGTTTTATTATCAAACTAACCTAGAAAAGAAAAATATTAAACAATTTATGTGATGCGGGTTCATGCGGGGTGGGTTTATGCGGGGTGGCTTGAAAATGAAATTGTTATGTGGGGAGGAGCGGGGCGGCTAAAAAATTTTGTAGGTTAAGCTCAACCCGCCCAGCCTCGCACCGCCCCGTTGACATCCCTACCCCAAATAAAGACTAGTTTGAAATATTAGAAATTTAAAATTAAATTGTTTTACAAATATAGTTTAACAAACTATTAAGAAAATAGTATCACATAAACAATAACATATCTCGATAGACGTTCAAAATATTTGTAAAAGAAAAGTCTCATTAATTGATCATAATCATATCGTGAAAATGCTAAAAATACTTTGACCAGAGAGAAGTATCCTAGCTAGTTGGATATATGCCCGGTTTTATCGGATCCTGTCAATTGACCATATTGAAGGAGACTCCATAAAGATGGACAAAATATGATGAGCTAAAAAGCTAACTAGCTACTTTTTCTTTACCTTTATCTTTCAAATTAATTATAAGTATGCAAAGCATAATCAACTTTAGTAGAGCAAGAATCAAATAAGAATCTCAAACATATTGAAAGCAATAGAAAATTCAAAAGGAGCTTCTTTAATCACTACATCAGGAAAAAAAATTAAAGAAAAATACCTGCCTAGGTTCTATAGACAACAAACATTTTTTTTTCATATATCAATACAATGATAGTGTTGAAGAAGCCTATCGGCTTCTCTAATGCCACTAAAGTAAGCACCATGAGTTGTTGAATAGTGTGTTCTATGTGTTGCTTCCCCTGCAAACAGAATTTGAAGTGGCGGAGGTGAAATATTTGAATGAATGCTAGTCTTTTTTGGCAACGGCTCAGCCATGGCATCCAAATCGTCTCCACTAGAATCAATTGCTACATAACTATATGAACCCAAGAAGAGTGGATCATTTCCCCATTGACTCTTTAACACCTTTTCCACTTTAAACATACTTTCTGCATCATCAGAATGTGAGTTTATTAGGAAGCTAGAGATAGTTTTTGAGAACCCATCAATGATCTCCTCATCACCAAGAGATTCCACCTCAAGAGCTTCTTTACCTACAAACCATGATATTAAAACATTTGAGTTGCCATAGATTGGACACAAATTAGCTGTCCTCCTCATCCACCAAGGGATTTTCAGGTTTTGTTCCGACTCATTATGAAACACCATCTGTAGGTAGGGAAACTTTATGCCATCAGGGATCGGAGTTAGTTTCAAGAATACCTTGTTGACAACACCAAAACCAAGCCTTGTGATTGCTTCTGTTTTGAAACTAGCAAGTGGGGGATTGAACATACCACAATCTTCGCGAATCCCCTGTTTTAAAACACCAAGTGAGACTGTAACTATGACATGATCCGCATACATAATTGATCCATCAGCGAAATGTAGCTTCACTGGTGGCTTATTATTGCCATTTTCAATTTCTAACGACTCATCAGGCTGCCACTCAATCTTTGTGACTTTTCGGCCTAATTGAATCAAACCAGGCGGTAGAATAGAGGCCAAAGATTCAATCACAGCTAAATAGCCTCTGGCAATAGTTATTTCTTCTCCAGGAAACATGCAATACTCTTTTTCTGCATTGAAATCTAGCATTTCCAAATCATTAGCTGATGTATAAGTCCTTTGGATACTCTCAAACATGGCAAAAATGCCTTGTTCAAGTGATCTTTTTCTCCGTTTATCCAACCCTTTGAATTCATGTTGATGTTCATGTTCATCCCAATAAGCATCAAGACCCCTCCGAAGAAAAGAACCAATACTCATTACATTAGATAATTTAGGTATTTCATTTTCAGTAACTAATTTCCTTTGAGAAATATTCATAAGTTCGTTGAAAAGATTCGAAATGGGCTCAACAAAAGAAGAATCAAGCACATACCCATCTTCAGCTACTGTGATTGCTTCAGTTTCCAAAAGCCCATCCATACACTCCCAGGGCTGCTCAGATTGCAATGAATTTATATCTTGAGCAATTTTGTAAACAGGACTGCCTGCAATTCCATGGATCCAAGTAGCACCCATCTCAATTCTGTCACCACCAAACTCTGATGTGTTAATTCTTCCACCAATTCTATTGCCACCTTCCACAACACACAAATCTAACAAATCTTTACACCCTGCTGTTGTATAAAGTTTGTTAGCAGCTGTCAGACCAGCCATTCCTGCCCCAATTATAACTACTTTTGGTTTCTTGCTAACCATAATTGTATTAGTCAAGAATATTAATGAGAGAAAAAAATATTGTGAGGAGTTTGTGTATGAAAGTATTACTTAACCAAGAATCAAATATATATATACATGAGGCCCCTCCTTTTTTTTTGTTTTGTTTATTTCTCTAATAAAGACATAGCTATACTTTTCTTGCCCATTAATGTGATTGTAGTCAATACCCTAAGCTTTAACACCTCTTTTACTTTTTCTCTACCGTACTGCCACATGCAAATCCACACTATACATATCGACACATGTATACAACTACTCGTGTGTATTAATTTAAGCATAATACGTAAACGTATTTTCATTTCATATATATGTAATTTAATTTTGGGTGTGCATAATCATATACTTAAACTTGTATAAAGTTGAACAAGTAGACACATGCGTCCTACGTGGCATAATACATGTAGGACACCACGCGTAGGATGCAAATTGCTACGTAGGATGCCACGGTGGATGCAAATTGCTATGTAGGATACCACGTAGGACACATGTGTCAATTTGTTCAACTTTATACAAGTTTAAGTATCTACTTATACACACACCCAAAATTGGAGAACGTAAATGAAAGTCAAGGCCAAGTTAAGGGACATATTTCTGTATTATACCATTAATTTATGTGGGGAAGTTTTATTGTGCATAAATTTTAACAGTGATGAAATTTTTAAAGTAAAATTCTTTTGAAATTTAAAAAGATGCGGTTCTTTTTTTAATGGATTAAAAAGGAAATTAACACAAATTTGGTGTGTGAATAATTTAACATAGATGCCCAACATTGAAAATGAAAGCTCCAATGAGTTCGACTCTGATATTATGTAAAGATATGGATATATGAGTCTAACTCAACCCTAAAACTAGTTCAAAAAGTGAGAATTGTCGAGGCCATATTAAAGATATCATCCGTCCGATCTCTTAATCACACACCCCTCATGCTTAAGGCTGGACATCTGGCACGTGAACAATTTAATATAGAAGGTTCAACATCAAAAATAAGAATTGAAATGAATCTTACTTTAATACCATGTAAAAATATCATACTTAAGCATAACTTAACCTTAAAAATCATCTCAAAAAATGAAGATTACACATGTCATATTAAAAATACCATTCATCCCTCAAAGGGCCATATAAAGAGAGGGAGTGTATTGTATAATATTGATACAAGGAGCAAATCCAATAAAAACTTGTAAGATCACCAATAATAGGTTGATGATTCGATCTCACCAACCTCACATGTGAATCAAGTAAAAAAGGCCCACGCAGTAGTGTACGTACAGGCCATTAAATAGTGACGATTAATCAATGAAAGTCATAGATTTGTTTCAACAATGTAATCATGATCAACTCACAATTCAGATCATATATTACCCAAATTAATGAATATTGTACTTATTTTTGAAGTCATAGTTAAGTGTTCTAGTTTCTGATTGCAGTTAGCATGATTTTTTTTTTCCCAAAGTACGGTAGAGAAAAAAAAGTTCTTCCGGTAATCTTACACGATATTAGATGTCACGTTTAGTCTTACAGTATAATAGAATGTGTATGCGTAAAAAGATTTAGTCGGTGCGATACTAATTTAATATTGGCGTTATAAAGTTTAAATACAAGACATCTAGACATGTAGGACACTATTCTAATTTTGATGTTTTGGTGTATATAATGGTTTTCTTATCTTTTTGAATGGCTATGGTGGAAGGAAGACACAATGGCCAACATCATATGTAAAAGACGCATCATTTTCTTTCCAACATCATGCATGTGTGTGTAAAGTAAAAGTTATTTTCTTTGTTAGGGTCAAGTTGATAACATACACATATTGTGTTTTAAGTGAAACAGCTCAAAATATTCTTTAACAATATGTTAAGATTAGAGATTTTATTTGTATTAGCATCCAAACATTAATCTCTAGTGTGTTTGGATGTCCCACGTGTTTTTTTGGAGTATAAGGCGCATTTTGGACTCAAAACATCAAGTGTAATTGCTTTGATTCCACTATCCTTTCCAATATAATGATGTAAATAAGTTAGTACAAATTTGAAGAATGGCACTTGCTTAGTGAGAACGCTTTCCTCATCCAACCGATCGGTCGTAGGTTTGAATTGTATAACAGTTAAATAGAAACGTACCCTTCAAGAACGAGAAGGACAATTTTTTTTACGAATGCAATTAATATAGTGTTTTTCCTCTAAATTGCACACCTTCCACAATTATATTTTTATACATACGTCTTTCTATTAAATGCAATATGTTCTTTATATATTATAATTAAGACGAAAAGTATTCAACTGTTCTATAGCTCCGCAAATAATTGTATACTTAGAACAATCTATATGAATATATGAAATATATATATGTACTAAATCTCCGTCTAATCTTTATTTTCGTAGATTGTATTTTTCTATTATGGGTTGTGAAATAGTTTACGGCACCCAAGGCTTTGAATCTTTATCTAAATCTTCATTAAAGGCCGTGCAGATATTGTAAGGAAAGTGGCTTGATTATAAATATGTTATTAAAGTTATAAAAAGGGCTATACAAAGATTAGATGTTTTAAAGGTGACTTTAAAAAGATTAATTATGTTTATTTATCTTTTTGGTCGGGTCTTCTATATTTTCTCCGCAACCTTGATTAATGTTTTTTTATACTAAAGTTCGTCAATTTTACCTTTCTAGCTGTAGCAGTAATTAACTTTTTCAAATTAATATTTGTTTTAGTTTCTACAATCTTTTCTTATTAGTGATGTCTTATATGATGATTAGCAACTATGCAAAAAATCTTTAGTTTCTAGTTTGTACTTGTATTTGTCCAAATTCGAAAAATTAAGAGGTTATTTATTATTTTATATTTAATTAATTCATGAAATATTTATAAAGGATCAAATTCAAATTATCTTAATTCGAGAAATATGTCAACGACCCTCGAATTACAAAGATCAAGCCCAAATCATCCTAGTTCGAGAGTGTCACGACCCAGACCATCGTGATTGGCACCCACACTAACCCTCCGGTGGGAGAACCATTACTACAACCCAACTAACCATAAAACTAAGCATTTAAAGATACGAAAGCAGGTTTAAATGCAGAATTAAAGTAGAGTTCACATAAACTCCAAAAGACCTAACAAACATTGCGGAAATTATTCCCTAGAACCTGAAAGTCAATGTACCAAAACTATAACAAGGAACCATAGTCTAAAGAAATAGGTACAATCCAAACTAAACATGAGAATTATCTAAAGAACTAGTCTAAGTCCGAAGATATGGACTAAACAAAAGGAGAACTCAAAGCAGTCCGGAAGAATTGGCTCACCATTGAATTCGATGACGATCACTGATCTTCTAAACGAGGTATGTCAGTACCGCCTAAAGATGCCCTGTACTCAACAAAGAAAGAGTAAGTGCAGTATCAGTACACAACCACAGTGTACTGGTAGGATCACACGGCTATCCAACTAAGTGAAATATAAGCAAGTAATTACAACATTATAAACATGCATACACCAAACATATACAATGTCAATATGATTTCAGGATCAACGTACAATTCCACCTTCTCAACAATACACATATGTATAACAAGTCATTGGTCCTCTCATGGAACCCAAACCGTTAGTGTACCGAATCGTGGCACCCGTTCCAAGTTAGTGTGTCGGATCATGACACCCGTTCTAATTTTATGTCGGTACGTGACATCAGATCCCAGTTAGTGTGTCGGAACGTGACACCCACTCCATTCAACATACCACAATCACAATCACAATATACATTCTCACAATCATACAATTAAGAGGTGATTAATGGCATATAATTATTTGTTCATACTTATTTACAATTAGTGTGATCAATAATGCAACATTTGCATACATACATACAATATAATGAAGCAAGTACAAACATATATCACACAACATGAAATCACAACCATCACCTACCTCGAACAAAACTTGAATCCCCTAAGAAACTTGATTCTTCCCTTTTGGGATTCTTTTCGCTTGTTCTTGGTCTACAAACAATCAAAATAATGTGAGGATCAATAAACAAGACCTAATTACCCGAATTATAATCAATAACATCAACCCTAGGTCAAACCCTTGATCCCCATACCCAGATTAGGGCTTTTTCCACCATAAATTCCAAATCAACACCCTCCTCCATCGATAATTCCCCAAGATACTAAGTTCTACGGATCAAAAAATGGATTCGGGAAATGAAAACCTTACCGTTAGCCTCAAGAATGGTGGAAAACTATCAAGAAAACACATGGGTACGTTCCTTAGCTCTCGAAGTAGAAACTTGAAGAATAAAATGTTTTTGGAGTTTATTTCTGACTTAAGTCACGACTGGCCCGCTATGACGGGATAAATTCCCCCATGGCGGCTTCCCTAGGAAATCAATTCTTTTCCCATTGGCTTTTCCCTAACAACGGAATCAGGTCTTTACAAGAGATACCAATTTATCCATAACTCGTCCCCAAGTGATCAATTAGGAAAAACTGGTTAAAGTAAGGGTAGAGTAGTACCTGAATCGCTGAACAACTGGGGATACTTATCCCGCATGTCCTTAGCTTTCGGACATCGCGATCAAGAATTTCAACGGGTTCTTTCTCATACAGAAGGTCTTGTTTAACGAAACTAAGTCTCACTTTATGATATAATCTTCGTCCCCAAACCAACCAATTGAATACCTACACATCCTCCCATACAATGCCTAAATGAAGTCATCACAATACTCGAGTGATAATTATTGTTGTATGTACACTTAAATAACAACAAAGCTATTCCCAATAACCACCAAAGTTGATCGTACATATGTCTGCAACATGTTATCAAGGACTTGACACAACCATCAGGACAAATTCTTTCTCATATAAGCATGATAAAATTCTAAATCAATACTCGCTACAATTAGAGGTGGCCCTGAACCAACCAACACACACTCATAATACCCAACCAATCATAGTTCTTATCAGCATCTCCATCTCACAACATAAATTTCCACGAGCTTAAGTTATAAAAAATTGATCTTTAGACATCAGATACTCATCGAGGGATACGTCCAAGCATACAAACCCTCCAACAACACTATCGAAATACTAGATTTAGTAATTGTAGATTACCTCTTAAGAATAATAGAATTGGACCCAATGATCCCCACATTCAACCACACATAATCAATACATGACCTCAACGAATAAATGAATATTAAGATTGTCGGACAACCATAATTACACGTGGTAGCTCTTCTATAAATTCTCATAAGCAAGGTGGTACATGTAGAACCACTGAAATACTTTAAGAACCCCAAGACGACACCAAATATGTTCTCTAAAATAACCAAATCTTCCCTATCATCCCACTCAACCAAGATAATATCGCAGGATTGGTACCCCTGATCCACCATTAGGGATCCACCCACAAAAGTGAAAACCCACGTGATCATAGCTAGTGAAACATACTTACCACCATGTACCAAACGAAATAGATGGTCACGTTAATTTTTTTACGAAATAACACTAAAGGCTTTTTCTCTAAAGAGTCAATACCAGTCCTTTCCATTGAGTTGACTCCACACACTCTTCACATCATTCCACTGAAGTCCACACTCTCAATACTAACAACCATCATGAACACTCCGACGATTTACCTTACTATAAATCAACACTTTTAAATGAAAACCTTTCTTAGGTACTTAATAATCAACAATAATAAATTTTTCAACTCCACCTAGGTGTAAGTCCTTTCAAATACTCAATATCGGATACAATTGATCGTTTCTCACATTGCCAATTCATACCTTGACAAAATATATCACCACGAATGTAAACTTACAATGAAAAATATGAATTGTAAATTCAACCGTATAACACAATCCCCTTATCTATCAACATTAGCTTGTACTTTGAAATTTTTTAGGAATTCATGGATCTTCGCTTATCATTGATCGCATCTCCATCGATCTTACAATATCCTTCGCTAAGAGTTTAATCGTACTAATTACTAAACTCAAAAACAAAACAAAGCACTTATCATCACACTCGAGCTAATGTCTGTACACTCCTTTCTCAAGTCTTTTCCAATAGTTTTTAACCAATCTGATGGACCCATGACACTATTACCATAGCCACAACAAATCCAATGAAATAATACGTCTCTAGACCCAATTATCTATCCCTCTGAAGATACCTCTTTAGCCTTTGAAATCAAATAAAATATTCTTTCTCTCGCCTCTCTCTAAAGGTTGTACTACATCCCACTATTTTTTTTCTTCATTATGACTCTAGCTGTTTCAAATTCTATTCGAGTGGTGTGCCACCATCTCTTAAAGCTTTTCATACAACCATTTTACTCACCAAAGGTTAGGAACCCGCAACCTTAGATACTTGCGAGTCGTAATTACTACATAAACTTTGCTTAACCACAATCTTATTATATAGTTGCATCCCATCACAAACTGTTATTACCATTATGCTCGGTCAGCCTGGACTATCACTGCGAAGTCAACCTTTTCATCAACACGACGCCTCAAACTCAGGTAAACTCATCAAATTCAAAGGACTAACCAAATTTTTCTACGCACTTACTTACTAAAATCTTCAATTTCCTTCACCCAAGAATACTCAATGGAACTTTCTTTATCCATAAGCTTGTCTTCCTATATCAATCCACCCCTTTATGGCTTAAGATAAAATCACCAGTCTCATACTACCGTCCTTCTTCTTAACAAACAAGATAGGAGCACCCCACGGGGAAACACTAGGACGGATGAAACCTTTATCAAGAAGCTCCTGGGTTTGAGCCTTAAGCTCTCTCAATTCTACTGGAGCCATGTGATAATAAGGAATGGGGATGGGGCAAGTGCCAGGTTCCAAGTCAATGCAGAATCTATCTATTCGGAGGCATACTAGGAAAATCAGTAGGAAACACTTCTCTAAATTCTGACACCACAAAAATAGACTCAATAGAGGGAGACTTAACCTCATCATCCCAAATATGAGCTAAATAAGCCAAACAACCCTTCCCCACTAGTTTCCTAGACCGCACGAAAGATATAATCTTAGCTGGCTTAGGCTTGTATACCCCTTCCTACTCTAACCTTTCCCTACCTAGGATCTCTAGAGTTACCGACTTAGTATTACAATTAAGCCCGATATAATTAAGGTACAACCAAATCATGCATAAGATTATATCAAGTTAGTCATATCCAGCATAACCAAATCAACCCAAGTCTGAAAATCCATAAATACACAGGACAAACACGATACACATGGGTGACTATGATAGACTCTCCAACTGGGGTGAAAACATGGATGGCGCATCAAGTACATCACAAAACACATCAAATCCCAAGGCAAACTGAACTGACACATATGAACAAGTAGAACCCGTATTCAAACAAACAGCAGTCATCCGGTCACAGATAAGAATAGTACATGTGATCACTGCATTTGACGCCTCAACCTCGGTCTTTCCTGGAAAGGCATAAAACTGAGCCATGTCATCTTAATAAGCAACCTCCTTGCCTGGTTGCATTGCTCCTCTACCTGTATTACCATTTCCCCGGCCATCACGGCCTTGCTGATATCCTCCTCATATGCCTAGGTTCTTCATAATTATAACACACTTAATAACTTAACTAAGTAAGCATTATTGCTATTGTAGTAGTCGTATCATTACTCTCTGTGATATACAATCAATCTAGGAAATCATAGTATAGCTTCTAACCTCAATTGGCATAACTTAATTTCATCATTCACTAAACAACCCATACATGTTATGACAACAATACTAAATGCATTTTCCAAAGTAATGGTGTTCATTATCTAGCCGTCCCTTACCAAAACTTCTTGAATGTTGTCACCTATAAACTTAAATCTGCAAATCTGACCTTAATCCCTTCACAAGAGACGATAGTAGCTAGGGAGCCCCACACAACTCTTAAATTCAATCACAGAGCTAGGTCTGACCCAATTCTGGATTTCTTCAATCTTTTGGGGATCTATCATTACCCCTTTCCTTTACATGCCCCAAAAAGGCAACTGAAGTCAACCCATAATTCACACTTAGAAAATTTCACATACAACTTTTGTTTCCCAAGAACACCTAGAATAATACGAAGATGGTCGGCATGCTCTTCCTCACTTTTCGAATAAACCAAAATTTCATCAATAAATATTATAACAAATGAATCAAGAAATGGTTTGAACACACCATTCATCAAACTCTCGAAAGATGCATGAGCATTTTTCAACCCAAACGACATAACTAGAAACTCATAGTGCCCATAGAGGGTCCTAAATGCCATTTTTGGTATATCCTCAGGTCTAATCTTTAACTGATGATAGCCAGACCTTAGATCAATCCTAGAGAAAACTGATGCACCCTACAACTGGTCAAAATATCATCTATCCGAGGTAGCAGATACTTGTTCCGACTGATGACCCTATTCAAATGTCGGTAGTCTATACATATCCTCTCTTGCTAGTGCTGGTGTTACCACTTTTGTTGCTCTAGTTTGGACATAGAGTGAAGGAGGAAAGATACCAATTTGTATCACCTAGATACGAATTTGATTCAAGTCATAGCACGAAGGAGTAGAAAGAAGTGAGTTTTTCCTAAAGTCCTAAAGCCTCTCGAAGAAAGTACAGACGTCTTCGTAACGTTCCACAAGACTCTACTAGACTTGTTTAGTTACAATAAGATCAACGAACCTAGGGCTCTAATATCAACTTTGTTACTATCCATACCATTGTGATTGGCACCCAAACTAATTCACTGGAGGGAGAACCATTATTACAACCCAACTAACCATAAAACTAAGCATTTAAAGATACAAAAGCAAGTTTAAATGTAGAAATAAAGTAAAGTTCCCATAAACTCAAAAAGACCTAACAAGCATTGTGGAAATTATTCCCTAGAACCTGAAAGTCAATGTAGCAAAACTCTAACAAGGAACCATAGTCTAAAGAAATGGGTATAACCCAAACTAAACAGGAGAATTATCTAAAGAACAAGTCTAAGTCCGAAGATATGGACTAAACAAAAGGAGAACTCAAGGCAGCCCGAAAGAACTGGCTCGCCTTTGAATTCGATGACGATCACTGATCTTCTAAATGAGGTCTGTCAGTAGCCGCTTCAAGATGCCATATTCTCAACAAAAAAATAGCAAGTGCAGTATTAGTACACAACCACAATGTACTGATAGAATCACACGATTATCCCACTAAGTGCAATATAAGGAAGTAATTACAACATCAAAAATATGCATACACCAAACATATACAATATCAATATTATTTCAAGATCAATATGCAATTCCACCTTCTCAATAATATGCATATCTATAACAAGTCATTGGTCCTCTCATGGAACCCAAACCCAAACAGTTAGTGTACCAGATCGTGGCACCCGTTCCAAGTTACTATGTCGGATCGTGAAACCCGTTCTAATATTTATGTCGGTATGTGACATCCGATCCCAGTTAGTGTGTCGGAACATGACACCCGCTCCATTCAACATACCACAATCAAAATCACAATGTACATTCTCCCAATCATACAATTAAGAGGTAATTAATGGCATATTGTTATTCATTCATAATCATTTACAATTAGTGTGATCAATATTGCAACATTCACGTGCATACATGAAATATAATGAAGCAAGTACAAACATATATCACATAACATGAAATAACAATCATCACCTACCTCGAATAAAACTTGAATCCCATAAGAAATTTGATTCTTTCCTTTACGGATTATTTCCGCTTGTTCTTGGTCTACAAACAATCATAATAACGTGAGGATCTATAAAGAAGACCTAATTACCCGAATTATAATTAATAACATTAATCCTAGGTCAAACCATTAATCCCCATACCCAGATTAGCACATTTTCCACCATAAATTCTAGATCAACACCCTCCTCAATCGATAATTACCCAAGAAACTAAGTTATACAGATTGAAAAATGGATTCGGGGAGTGAAAATCTTACCTTTAGCCTCAAGAATGGTGGAAAGGTGTCAAGAAAACACCAGGGGTCGCTCCTTAGTTGTCAAAGTTAAAACTTGCAGAATAAAACATTTTTGGGGTTTATTTCTGACTTAAGTTGCGATTGGCCTGCTATGACGGCTCCCAAGCCGCCATAACAGACTCTTCCTAGCGGGATAAATTTCACACTGACGGATTGCACGGAGATAGGACATCGTAATTAGAGTCTCAAACACACATTTCACAACAGAACTTCATCCCATGACACTCATAAACTACTCGTTCACACTAAGATCAGTTTTGGGAGTTCTATTCGCCTAAATTTGATTTCATAAAGTTGTACGGTTTTCTTAACGTCTTAGCTATCTACTCATATGATCAAATTCCTAATTTAATCTCCCAATCTTTACCATATTCCCCTACACTCACATAACTCCAATTTCGTCCAAATCTGGACTAGGCTAATAAATCCCATGTTACTATCAAAAAGTTTTCTGGCCCCAATTCTTTCCCCATTGGCTTTTTCCTAACGATGGAATCAGGTCATTACAAATAAATACGCCACTAATGGCGCTTGAATTATGAAAATCAAGTCCAAATCATCCAAGTTCAGGAAATATTTCAAATCTTGAACAAAATAGTTCTTTTTTTATATTCTATTATTTCTCAAATGAGGAATGCACATGAATATATAACTGCTACTAAGTTATAATATATGGAAAGAATTAATATCTTCTTATTTTACAAAGATTACAGAATCAAGCCCTAAAATATCTCTACACTCCCCCTCAAGTTGGTGCATGGATGTCGAACATGCCCAACTTGCTCTTTAACTTTGAGAACATTTTACTCGAAACTGCTTTAGTAAGAAGATCAGTCAATTGGTCCTCCGATCAAATATTGGGTGACACTAGTATCTTTCCATCCAACTTTTCCTTGATGAAAAATCTGTCTCCCTCCACATGTTTGGTACAATCGTGTTGTACCGGATTATGTGCAATATCATATGCAGCCTTATTATCACAATATAGTTGGATTGGTGCCTTAGGTGGATAACCCAAATATGTTAAGAGAAGTCTCAAACATAATGCTTCACATATTTCATGTGTCATTCCTCTAAATTTCGCCTCCGCACTTGAGCGAGCAACAACATTTTGGCTTTTGCTTCTCTATGTTACAAGATTTCCTCCCACAAAAGTGAAATATTCTGAAGTAGACCGTCTATCATCAATATTTTCAGCCCAGTCAACATCCGTATATACATTTGTGACTAGAGGATCTACATATTTTGTGAACAAAATTCCATTTGCTAGAGCAAACTTCAAATATTTCAAGATGAACATAATTGTATTCAGATGTTTCTCTTCAAGATTATGCATAAATTGACTTACCACACTTAAAGAATATGCATGGTCTGGTCTTGTGTGTGCTAAGTACATCAATCTTCCTACAAGTCTCTGGTATCTTCCTTTATCCATTGAAATTTGATTAGGTTCAATACTTAATTTGAGGCCTTCTTCAACAGGTGTATCAACTGGTTGTCAAGCTATCATGCCAGTTTCCTTTAACAAATCTAAATTATATTTTCTTTAGGATAAGAAAATTCATTTAGATGATTTCGACACTTCAATTCCAAATAAAAACTTTAATGGAGCAAGGTCTTTCATCTCAAATTACTTAGACATGTAGCTTTTGAGAGCTTTCCTTTCTTCAGGGTCATTTCCAGTCATCAACATATACAATAAGGACAATAATTTACCTTGTTGTCTCTTCAATAAAAAGGTGTCATCGGTGTTGCTTTGAGTATAGCCAAATGCCTTCATAGATTTGATGAATTTTCCAAACCATGCTCTTGGTGATTGTTTCAGTCCATAAAGTGATTTCTTTAATCTGCATACTTTATAATCATGTGATCTCGGTATCTTGTACCCTGGAGGATAGTCCATATAGACTTCTTCAGACAAATCACCATGTAGAAAAACATTTTTCACATCAAATTATTGTAGTGGCCAATCAAAATTTACAGCCAAGAATAATAGCACTCGAATTGTATTGATTTTTTGCAACAGGTACAAGTGTTTCTCTGTAGTTGATTCCATTGGTCTAAGTATATCCCTTAGACACCAATCTCACTTTGAATCGTTCTATCATACCATCTGTTTTGTACTTGACTGTATACAACCATCGACATCCAACTATTTTCTTTCCTGGTGGACAATCAACAAGTTTTCATGTATCATTTTTTTCAAGTATTTCATCTCTTCACACAAAGCTTCTTTCCACCTGGGATCAGTTAAGGCTTCCTGCACATTGTCAGGAATAGATACAATAGATAATTGATTTACAAATGACTTATTTGATTCCAAAAAATGATATGGCTCAATGGGTAACTAGTCTTACTAGAAATTTCTGGTTTATAGATGGGTTTAGGAATACCTCTATTGTGTCGTGGTGGTAGTTGTTTAACTGATGTTTTGGGTACAAAATCAGAAACATCCTGAGTTGGTGAAAATTGATTTGGTACATCAATTGCTTGTTGGGTGAGAGGTTCATGTTATATTGGACTAACTTCTTCAATTTCTTGATTTCCAGTTGCACCCAAATCTTCTTCTTCAACTTCCTCATTTTCAACAATATCCAAATCTGATTCTACCATATTTTGGATATGTCCCATTTCTTGATGTTCACCACCACATAAACTTGATTCATCTACAACCTGGTTACTAGGTGCAGAAAGTATCAATTTTTCATAATTTATAGACAAAATATCCTTCATGTCCTCTCCTTGGAGTTTTATTTCATTAGAAAAATACATAGGCTCTTCATGAAAAATAACATCCATTGTAACAAACATTCATTGATTTGGAGGATAAAAACATTTGTACCCTTTTTGATGAGTAGCATATCTAAAAAAATACACCGCAATGCACGAGGGGATAGCTTGTTGCGTTGATGCTTATGAAGATGTAGAATGCTACACAACCAAAAACACGAGGAGTCAAATTTGGGACTGCCGGTGCAATTATCGCTTCAGCAAGAGCATGAGATGGTAGTCTAAAGTTAATTCTGCTAGAAGACACTAGATTAATTAAATATGTTGTACAAGAGAGTGCTTCTCCCAAATAATATTGTGGCAGATGAGCTTCCATCAATAGAGCACGAACAACTTCTAACAAATGACGATTTTTTTCTCTCGGCTACCTCATTTTGTTTGGGTGTATTGGGACAAGTAGTTTGATGAGCAATTCCATGTGCTTCTAAATATCGCTTAAGTTCATAGTTGGAATACTTTCCCCTATTGTCACTACATAGAACTCTTACTTGGGCATTATATTGAGTGCAAATCATTTTATGAAACTTTTGAAGCAACAAATTCACTTCATTTTTGAGCTTCATCAAACACACCCAAGTCATTCTAGTACAATCGTTTATAAAAGTAACAAATCAACGTGATCCACCTAACGCATTCACCTTGGATAGACCCCAAACATCTGAATGTATAATCATAAAACGAATTTAATTTTTATTCATTCTTGGTGAAAAAGATACACGGTGACTGTTTGAAAGTTCACATACATCACAATTGAAATCAGAAACGTCAAATTTTATAAATAACTTAGGGAATAATTTAATAAGATATCCAAAAGAAGCATGTCCCAATCATCGGTGTCATAGCCAAACATTATATTTCCTTGTTTTTTCCTCACAACTTAACATATCAACTAATAATGCTTGGCGAAACAGATTAGAACTTTTGACTCCAAATTCAAGTAATAGAACCTCTCTCGTTTAGTACCAACAATTCGTCTTCTTCGTCTGGATGTCCTTAAACACACAATAGTCAGGCCAAAACATCACAACACGAGATAGAGTAGTGGTAATTTGAGAAACAGACAAAAAATTACAATCCAATGATGGAACTACAAAGACAGTGTCTAAATTTAAATTATTAATGAGAGATAAGGATCCTTCCCCAATGATAGATGCCGAAGAACCATTAGTGGTGGAAATATACTTTTGTGACGAGGGTTTAAGGGATAGAACTTTTCTAGAATCAAATGTCATGTGATCCATAACTTTGGAATCAATAAGCCATGTACTATTAGAAACAAGTCTAGATGAATTCAAAGCCTTACCATTGTTACCTCTCGTTGCTACCAAGGTTGTGGATAGCCCAATAACATTTTCCTTGGCATTTGTTTCTACAATTGCAATAGTGGAACTCTTGCTTGCATTTTTCCTTCTTGAATCATGATTATGATCCCACCGGTCTGGATATCCCATTACTTTAAAACAAGAATCTTTTGTGTGCTTTGATTGGTCACAATGAGTACACTTATAAGTGGACTTGTTGATACCCTTAGACCTTATTAAATCTGGTTGATTTTGAGAGAACCAATTTTCATTAGATCTTTATTTTCTCACCATGACTGTTGCTTATGATTTTTCAAGTTCTCCATTCACTGTCGTATGACGGACAGATTCACGATGAACCATTGAGTAACATGATGAGTCTGAGATTTGGACTCATTCAAGGTTTTATTTATATAGATTTAGTTTCCTCAAATGCTTAATTTGTACCATAAATTGATGTTAAAGCATTGATTTTCAGGTATATGGATTGAGGAACAAAGCAAGGACAGTAACAGGAAAAAAAGGAACAAATCAAACTGAAGAAATGAAGAAAGGTGAGCCTGAGGATTTCCAAGAGCATTTGGCGAATCGTTGAGTGGCTAAGTTGACCGCCTAAAGTTCCAGTGTGCCAGCCCTGAGGGAAGAAACCAAGTCGGTGAATAATCGAGCAGTTCCGCGATGCAAAGAGAGATCGCCCAAAATTACAGGACTTGAGGATGCTGAATACCAAAGCAAAAAGGTGATAGAAGAGAGCATTGGGCGGTTCATCGAGTGGTTCGGCGAACTCGACATACTTTGCCTAATGGCCCTTCGTGGCTTATTTTTGGCAACTATAAATTATATTTTAAGCATTTAACTATTATCGATTTTTTGGTCTAGACCAATTTTCTATTGAGTTTTGATAGTTTCTTAGTAGACTTGAAAAGCTCTTCGAGACTCAAGTTGGAGATTTTGCAAGTGGGTTTCAAATTTTCTGCAAATTAAAGCATTTTAAAGGCTTAATTACTCTTACTAGTTGATGGTTGATCGATTTGGTAACCATTTTTATCTTTTTATGATGTTTGGCTAAAACCCCAATTCTTGGGTTGTGATGATGTGATTATGGGTTGAATTAGTTTATGGGTATTGTTAATTACAATTTTAAATACTATATTAAACTGGGTTTAATCATTAGCTGAGGTTTAATTTATGAATTGTAGTTGCAAATGCAGTTCTAATTTTGTGTTCTTAGCTTGCTTGAGAGAGAGGTTTTTGAACTAAAGCTTTTGATTAATGGTTTGTAGGTATTGGGTTGATTTGGGTTCAACTTGAGAGAGTGAATCCTAAACCCAATCCTACCCATCTTGCTCGAGAGAGAAGGTGTATTAAGGTTATGGGCAGTTCTTAATTGCTATGCTTGTTGATGTTCGAGAGAAATCACTTGAAGCGGAATAGCGGAATAGTTGTTCGAGAGAAAGCTATTTCAATTATAGTCTAGCCTACCCACTGACATTTAGCTATTTACTAGCAGTTTAAATCACCCATATATCAAAATTTGCCTATAATCGATCACTTCTCGAGAATTCCTCTCCTTATTGTTATTTCATATTGTTTGTGAATGCATAGTTGTTGATAGCTGAAAATGAAAAAAACACCATCTGACATTTAATGTCACCCCTTTTGATTTGTTTCGTGTATTTTCGATAAATTCTATTCATATAACTAGTTAGATCACATTCATACTTCTTAATTGAATTTTAACACATACCGCTCCCTATGGGATTCGATCCCAACTCAATTGTTGGGTTATATATTGCTTAACGATCATTTACACCTAAAATCAGATGAGGTGTGCTTGAAACATTATTCATCAAAATTGTACCGCTACCGGGGAGTGTTGTTGTCTAAAATTCTTTTACTGAAGTTAAATTGTGATCTTTGTTGTTATAGTTGAATCTACTTATTTTAGTTTTTTGTTTTGTGTTGCTTGTGTTAAACATAAGAGGAGATGAGTGTCAACAGAATTAATGGTAGCCAAGTGGGCCACCAAGACGACATTGGGAACCTCAATGACCCAAACCAAGTGGGTGGTGTTGGTGTCATATGCCTCTGGCTGAAGGAAACACAGTTTTTCACATCAGAAGCACAATGCTTAAACTCCTACAATTGAAAGGATTGTTTGGGGGGCTGAATCATGATTGCATGACCAAGATCAATAGGGCATGGTACAATCGAGAAGACCAAGTCTCTGCTCTTACTTATAAAATGACAAAAGAGCAAATCATAAAGGATCTAGAGAGAGACCAAAACATGGCTAAAATGATGACCTAGCTGGATATCTTAGCTAAAAATGTCATGGATGCAGGTGAAAATAGTGTCAATGCTGTGGGTGTTGGTGGAGTGAACCCCGATGAAAGCGTTGTACAATGAGGAAATGAACTTCCTAGCCAATCAAGGAGGAAGTTATCGTGCAAACTACCCAAGGTCGGGGGAAATAAAGGTTGGAATAGAGATGAGGGCTGGAGAGACCGTGACAGAGAATGGCATGATTGTAATGCTACTTGGGAGGAAAGAGAGGGGGAGAAGGATATGTATGTTCCTCCCCATGAGTGTCAAAAGCCCAAGGACTCTGAAGGTGGCTGGATAGAAGATATGCTCTCACACATTCTTAACAAAGTTGAAGGGTTCGACAAGGTGTTGAAGGAGATGAAAGAGGATGTATCGACTCTCAATCAGATGGTGATCTCTCACTTAGTCTCTATTAAGCAGTTGGAGACCCAAACAGGTCAAATTTCGTCACATTTGAATCCAAGACAACAAGGGGGGCTGCCTAGTGATACAATGGCGAACCCCGAAAATGATTCTTGAATGGGTATTTTCATCGTGCCATAACGTTAACTAAGGCACTGCTTGGGAGGCAACCCAAGTTTTTAATACTTTGATTTTGATTTGAATAATGGGTGTGAATGTGTAGGTTGAAAAGTGAAGTATGTTGGAAAAGAAGTAGTTTGGCGAGCCAAAAGTCTAGTCGGAAACTTGTCGAAGAGGTCGGCGAGCCCGATTTGGATTGCCGTTGGACCCACAAAACATGAAATGGAAGACTGTAAAACTTGGTGAGCCAATTACTTAATCGGTGACTTGCCGAACAGGTCGGCGAGCACGATTTTGTCCTCCGTTTGGACCACCAAATTGAATGGAGGTCCTGTAAAACTCGACGAGGTGAATTACCACTTGGTGCATCACCGAGTGGTTTGGCGTGGTCGATTAACACCGTTGAAAGGGCCACGAACTTAAAGATTTTAGAAGGCCAAACAGTTTAAAGTTTCAAAATCTTTCATATTCTCTCATTTCTAACCCCGTACACTCTCACACTTTTTTTGTGTGATCTCGTGCTCGGAATTGGATTAATTTGCCGCCTAGTTGTTCAAATTATCAATTCAGCATTCAGGTTGATTTTTTGAACTCCGTACTTTAGTTTGGTGGTTAAACTCAAATGCAATAGGTGAATCTATATTGATTTGTGTTGGGTAATTGTTTAAACAATGTTTTATATGTCAGACTGCCTATTTTATGTTTCAAACTTTTGCCTAATTGCTTAAAAAGATGATTTCTCATATTTTGTGCATTAAAATCAATTCTAATTTTTTGGGTTGTAGTTAATTTGTATTGGGTCTAGTTGGGTGAAGTTTGAGTAGCCTCGAATTGAGCTAAATAACGTAATTTGCACATTGATGAAGCGTTTGACGTCATTCTTAAGGGCAAAAATCATCAAATGGCCAATTTTGGCCAAACTGGGGGAAGTCTGAGTACCCCGAAGGCATGGGTCATAGGGGTCTATTGTTAATTGCATAGTGTAGGTGTTTGATTGTGATTTCTGGGGTTGCGGGCTTGATTTTGGGAAACAGGGTTAAAAATTGGCATGTTGGGCAGTTCGACGAGCTGGGTAGAGCTCACCGAACAGTTCGGCGATTCGCCAATGTCCTCCTATGATCGCCTTTAGTTTCTTGTTTTGGCTAAATAGAGTCTGTAACTTTTGGCGGGAAACCTGAGCTCGCCAAGTTCACTCGATGACTCACCGAAAGGTTCCTTAGATCAACCTTTCGGTGCCCCTAACCCTTAAAACACACTGTTATACTTGGCAGGCTAGTCTACGCTCGCCGAGTGGTGTCGGTGATATGTTGAAGAGCCTTGAACATCACCGACTGGCCTTATTTCTGGAAAATTTTCAAGCTGGTCCTTTTGGCGAGCCCGATCTGGCTCACCTAAGCGACTTGACGAGTTGCCGACTGCTTTGGTGAGTCTTTCTGCAACTTGATTTCTACAAATTTTTTTAACAATTTCTAACAATATTTGATGCGTTTCGTAGATATGGCTAGACTCAAAGTATATGGAGGAGACCACCTATAAGGGCCTGACTGAGGTCGTAAAGGCCATGGTACATTCGACTGTTTAGACATCCTTGAGAGACACCACTATGGCTAGGTCTAGTGCTGTTACAACTGATACTACACCGGGCACTGATGCCCAACCCCAGAGTGTTACCCAGGGCATTGATGCTCCGACAGACGGAGTGATTGAGTAGACAGGATCATTTTTACCTCCCTCTCTGTTGTTTTTATTTATTTATCTTTGTTTTAGTTGCATTTGAGGACAACTACTTTTGTTTTGTAGGTGGGATGAGATATTTCTATACCTACCTCCTGTGATTTTGCTTTGTTTTTGAATATTGGGTTTTGTGATCTATATGTGTCTGGGTTGTATTTTGAGCGTACTCTTGTGGATGCTTGAGCTTATGGCTCCTTGTTTTAAATGGAAACGGTTTGACCTATTTTTAAAATTTGTTCCACCTCTATTGTTTGTGATTGTAGCTGTTGTTGTGCGAATTTAAGTATTAGTTATGATCAATACCGATGACTTGAATAGTGCTCATAATTGAACGAAATGAATGTGCGGCTACGATGAGGCCAATGAAGTTGCATAGACAATGTGTGAACCTTTAGCATCTCATTGTGACTAGCCGGTTATCGAATGACTCTCTTGTGATGAGCATTGCACACTAGCTAAAAAGTGTGGAGACTTGTTTAATATTGGTGCCAGCTTACTTTGAACAATTGTGTGATAACACCTAGATTTGCCCTGTTGGTCCCGTTGACTAAGTGATGCAAGCACTTGAAATGATCTTAGGTAACAATTTTGAAGAGTGAAACAATTTGAAAATATTCCTCTTTTATGGTCAACCTTGTGAAATGTGTGAACCTTGCTTGAACCTTATCCTTTTCTTCGAAGAAACTTGAACAATTGTGATCCCTCTTTATCCATTTACCCATAACTTTCATGAAGTGTGGTTTGTGTGAATAGCCAACTTAGGCCAAAATCCTAAGTTGGGAGTGTGGTGAAAAGAGAAGGAAAATCAAGAAGTGTGAGAAATCCCCCTTCGAGTAATAGTTTTGAAATAGATGGAATCCCTCCATATAAATTATAGTCTAGCCTACTCACTGACATTTAGATATTTACTAGTAGTTTAAATCACCCATATATCAAAATTTGCCTATAATCAATCACATCCTGAGAATTCCTCTCCTTATTGTTATTTCATATTGTTTGTGAAGACATAGTAGTTGATAGTTGAAAACCAAAAAGAACCCATTTGACATTTAATGTCACCCCTTTTGATTTGTTTTGTGTATTTTCGATGATTTCTATTCCTATAACTAGTTAAATCACATTCATACTTCTTAATTGAATTTGAACATGTACTGCTCCCTGTGGGATTCGACCCCAACTCAATTGTTGGGTTATATATTGCTTAACAATCGTTTACACCTAGAATCGGATGAGGTGTGCTTGAAACGTTATTCATTACAACATTCTTCTAATTCTGGAACAGGATCCTTCCTCAAGATTTCACCACGAATCTTTTCAAATTAACCATCCATACCAGCAAGAAATATGTGCACCCTTTGTCGTTGAATAGACTTATAGTATAAAGTGACATCCTTCTCATTTTCCATGACCACCTTATCATGATGATCCAACTCACAAAAAATTTCAATTAGTTCTCCTTAGTAGGAAGAGAGAGAGAGAGAGATCTGTCATTTTGTTCGGCAAAAAAGATTTTGATTCAATGTGAAGACTTGTAGTTCATCTGTTTCATCATACAAGGCTATTGACAAAGCTTTGTAGATTTCTTGAGCAGTAGGTAAGCGAATATATCGTTTCATAATCTCAGGAGACATAGACATCAAAAGCCACCTCTTAACCTTTTGATTATCTATGTACCACTTCTCATATTCTTCATCTTTTTTAGTAGGTGGTTTTGTACTCCCACGAACAAAGATTTTTTCTTTTTCAGCAACATGCATCTCTATGATTTGAGACCACATATCATAATTTGTTTCATTTAGAATAATCCTGCATTGAAAGAGGAATTTTCAATTTGAATGATAATCGGGTAGAGTTGGAAGCATCTGATTTGTCCATGACACTGATACGAAGTTCAAATCTTGAACATAATAGTTCTTTTTTTTGTATTCTATTATTTCTCAAAGGAGGCATGTAGATGAATATATAACTACTACTAAGTTACAATATATATAAAGAATTAATATCTTCCTATTTTACAAAGATTACTAGAATCAAAGAATTTCCTATTTACAAAGATTACATAATCAAGCCCTAAAATATCTCTACAAATATCCCACTAAAGGCCTCGAATCATGGATAAATATTACGAGACAAGAATCAAGGGAGGAACAAAATTGTACTCACAATCTTGATCAATAAAATTATGTTTCTTCCATTTAAAAAAATATATCTTTAATTTATCACTAGTAACTTCATCCGTGCTTCGCACGGTCACGAAAAACACAAATAATTTACTAAATATTATTTAAATAGAAGATGTATTATATATAATAATGTTTTTATCTCTTATATATATATATAATATACTAGAAATTGATGCTTGAGGGATGCACGGGGCCTAAGCCCAATAATTTGATTTGAAACATGTTCAAATATGCAACATTTATTGTTAAAAAAATAGACCAAAAGATATATCTTACCTTAAATTTTTTGTCATTACATATTGTACTAGCATTAAGTTAATAATGCATTAGTACCATAAAAAAGATATAGTTGGTGTATAGTTAGGTTGACAAAAATATATAGTTGGTGTATAGTTAGGTTCGTCTGTCAACCAAAATAACTACACCTAAATGTTTCAACAATTGATATAAAACATTGATTTTATAAAGAATCACTACATGGGAAAGAATCATCAACAATTGTAATTTTGAGGATTAACAAAAAAAAACTTTCTCTGCCATCAGACGAAAATTGTAATTTCACACAATTTATAGTTGAGAATTACACTACTAACAATGGTAAGAATATTAATGATAGATCCTAAAAAGTTTCTCTTGATCTTGCTACTGTTGACAGTAGTCTCGCTTTCATTTTTTCAAGTAGATTTTTTGTACATGTATGTTGGTGCTTCTTCAGCGGTACATTTGTACCATTCAGAAAAAATAAAATAAGATAAAATAAGATAGGATTTAGGAGGAAAGTTTTCTTCTAAACTCATAAAAAAAAGTGACTTTGATGGAACAGTTAAATACCACTCTAGTTTTTTTCAATTTGCTTCCTCCATTTGTATTTTAAATTGCTTTCTCCATTTGTATTTGGTCCCTGACATAAATATTGTGTGTTATTGTTAGAAAGTCATCCACCTGGAGAGAAAGGCATAGCAGAGAATCATTGATCATGACATATTTCAACCAAACAAATTAACGCATTTTCAAATTACTGTCATATAAACCCATTTGGCCTCAAAAGATATATATATTTTATTATAACCATTGGATAGGTTTGGATGGTTTGAATTTAGGATGAAGAAGCACAATCCATATGCTTGCCTCTGTAGCATGCATGGATTAGTTGGTTTTTGGAGACTTGGATTCTTAGTTTTGTTTTGCTTTTTTTGCCTTATTTTGAATTGTAATTGTAGTCAATTTATTTGTAAAATAGCCACCATTGATTATTGTTATAGCCCTCAATTAATTGCCTTTTTTTCCACTCTACATAAATTATTGTTATAACTCTCAATTAATTAAATCTAAGTCATTTATATCAATATTAGACATGTGAAAATGAAAATTGATACTCATCCAAAAAATAATTTAGAAAAATAAAGATGATAGTTAAATCCCTTTTCTATAAATATGGTTCTCCTAACACTATAAGAATTGATTCTTAAATATTGATAAGGTAAAATAAAGGTAAATGTGCATAAAATATAAATAGTGCAACTCACATAACATATTGTACAATTAAGTACTACAATGTTAGTCCTTTTTGTTGTTGGCTTATATATAGCCTAATTTTGAATTTCAATTGTAGCCAATTTCTTTGGAAAATATATAGCCACCATTGATTATTGTTATAGCCCTCAAATAATTAAACCTAAGTCATTGATATCAATATTAGACATGTGACAGTTGACAATCATTCAAGAAATAATTTGGGGAACTAAAGATGATAGTTAAATCTCTTTTCTATAGATATGGTTCTCCTAACACTATAAGAATTGATTCCTAAATATTGATAAGGTAAAGTACATATAAATGTGGATAAAATATAAATAGTATAACTCACATAACATATTGTACAATTAAGTAATGCAGTGTTAGTCCTTTTTGTTGTTGACTTATATATAGCCTAATTTTGAATGGCAATTGTAGCCAATTTCTTTGGAAAATAGCCTCCCTTTGATTATTGTTATAGCCCTCAATTAATTGCCTATTTTTCCACTCTACATAAATTATTGTTATAGCCCTCAATTAATTAAACCTAAGTCATTGATAGCAATATTAGATATGTGTAACACCTCAAATTCAAAAAGGGAGAAAATTTAGTTTTTCAGAAAAATTTGGTGTCACTGACGACAGAAGCCATCCACGGCCTGTAGGTTGGTCCACGGACCATAGATGAGGTCTGTAGTTGGGTAGTTAATTTTTCCTAAATTGTCAAATTCTCTGTATTTTTCAATGGTTCACTAGGACGTTTCGTCGTTCAATGCAGGAGTCGTAGATAGGGTTCGTATGTAAGTCCCAGACTTAGAGGGATTTTGAGGTCAAGAGGTGAGACCTACGACTGTGGTCCACGGTCTGTTGATAGACCCACGAGCCGTAGGTGGGGTCCGTCATTGGGGATCCATATTTAGGAAGTCTCTAATCTCAACCACGATCAACTAGGACGGTCTGTGGTCTGACCAACATACCGTGCATTGGGGAGTGGATGAGGTCGGCATTTATTTTTCTAAGTGGCTTTTGAGTCTTTTCCTTGTTATTCTATCCTAATACTATGTCATTTTACCCTTCACCAAAACCCCTATATAAGTGTTTTAACCCCAAACTTTTCCAATTGAAAATCACTCTCAAATTTACAAAAGAAGAACAAGTCTTCCTCTCAAATATTTCTCTCTAGAAAGCATGAAGAAGAAGGTTTCAACCTAGGGTTCAAGTCAAGTCTCCTAATCCTCCATTGAATTTAAGAAATTGACATTGAAGTATGATGGTTTTGATCCATGGAGCCCTTTCTCCATGGAGTTCCCAACTTCTCCAATTTTCAAAGTAGAAATTCCCAATTGAGTTAAGGGTTTTCATCTATGTTGTTGGGTTCTCTTAATTATTGATTTAATTAATTGATCTATGATCTTTTATGAATGAATTGAGTTAATCTCATATATTTATGATGATTCCCCATGAACCCATGCAATCCCCATGTTTTCCAAGTTATGATCATATGATGTGGGTTTTAAATTATGAAAGAAGAGTTTATGAAATTAAGCATGTTTTCATGAAATTGATGTAAATATTTTGAGGATGCTTTGAGGGTGAAGTATCAATGATTTTATTGTTGTGTTTTTGAAAGGATTTCTCATATTCGCATAAAAGCATGACTTGTGAAAGGACATTCTCACATAAAGGATTCTTACGGTTGAAAGGTCTTCTCAACTAAACTTTGAATCAAAGATTTAAGGAGCTATTCTTATGAAACCTAGCTTATATTGGCTATTGAATGATACATTTCCATGGATGATGCATAACTTAGCTTGGATTTGAAACATGACGTGCCCTTCCATGGATAATAAGAACACGTTAAGAAAATGACTATTTCGTGAGATTTACGCTTAGCACCAAGAGGATATTGAGATGAGAGCTCTCTTATTAGTAGAGGACGGGTTCCTAGAAGCAATCTCTTATCCCATACCTATGTGGCCCCATAGGATGATTGTCTTAGATAGACATTAGCTAGTGGATCCACATAAGCTAGAAGTTTATGGTCTTACCTTCGCAAGTAGCATACCCCTTTTCGGTGTGGGGTATACATCAGATTCCATGTTGATAACTCACATGGTATTTTATGTCGGTTAAATGTAAGTCTTCCACAATAATGAATTAAGGTTACTTTTATAAGTATCTCATTAACGATTTTATTGATGTTAGCTTGCATTGACCATGTTTTACGACTTATGTTTTCTATCTCCTTTTACTAATATTTTAGCTTGGTCATTGCATGTTATGAAAATGTCCCTTTTTAGCATGATTTAAATGTTTTATGGATGATTATCATACTTGGTACATATTTTGTACTAACGCATACTCTTGCCTTCATTTCCCCAGGTGTAGGATCTGACAGTCAGGGTTCCTAGTTTTGTGGCTAGAATTCATTGAGGAGATTTTCGAGCTTTAGTGAGTCCTCATGTTTTGAGGAGAGATTTTCATTGTTTCAGTCTTTCCTTACTTTTAGTTTTGGAACATAATGTATGGGTTATGCCCAGATTCATTCTTATGTATTAGATGGCTTTGAGAGGATGTTTAGATTTCCGCTTTTCTCTATAAACTTTTATATGTTGAAACTGTCTTTTAAACCTCTTATTTCTATTATCTTTTATTTATGAAAGCTAAGTGGCTTGTATGGGGCCTCTCGGGGTCTTGTACGCCATGTTATGCCTAAGTGGTACCTTCGGTCATGACAAACTTGGTATCAGAGAACAAGATTTAGAGAGGTCCTAGGAAGCCTCATAAGCCATGTCGAGTAGAGTTTTGTTCATGAGTGTGAAGTGCGCCACACTTATGAATGAGAGACTACAAGATGTTTAGGAAACTCCACTTTTTTCATTACGCTAAAGTCATGAGCGATAGAGTCTAAATCTATAAGGTCTCTCTCCTAATCCTTATCTGATGCTCTACAAGATATGGCTACTCGAAGAGCTAGCTTATGATAGAAAGAATGTAAGGGAGAATGTGGAACAAGAAGCTCCTCATCAAGCTCCGGTAGATCCTTTGGTCGAGCAAGTGACTAATGCGGAGTTTAGGGCTGCTTTTCAAGTATTTGCCCAAGCCATGACGGTCCAAGCCAATACGGAGGTTATGGTCCCCGTGAACCCAAATATGGGTACGATGGCATCCGGAGTGAGGGAATTTACTAGAATGAATCCCCCAGAGTTCTATGATTCTGAAGTTGAGGAAGATCCTCAAGAATTCATTGACGAGGTTTACAAGGTGTTGATGCTCATGGGAGTGACACCGGTGGAAAGGCTGGAGTTGGCCGCTTATCAACATAAGGGTGTTGCTCAAATTTGGTTCAACCAATGGAAAGAGGAGAGATTGGAAGATGCGAGTCCTCTCAATTGGGAAAAGTTCAAAGTTGCTTTTCTTGGTAGGTTCTTTCCCCTTGAGATGAGGGAGGCAAAGGTTCTTTATTCATCAACCTTCGCCAAAGAAGTATGAGTGTGAAAGAATATGCTTTGAAGTTCACACAACTATCGAGGTATGCTCCTACTATGGTTGTTGATCCTAGGGCAAAGATGAGAAAGTTTTTTTTCGGGTGTGTGCGAAATGGTGGTCAAGAAATTCAATACCGCTATATATGCTTATTAATGATATGGATATTTCTCATCTCATGGTTGATACGCTCAAATTACACCCCCCTATGGAGGTATAAGTGATCGTTATGAAGTAAAGAACCCAACTTGTAGGTTGAGGTCGATCCCACGAGGAAAATGGTTTAGACTTTAGTTTAACCAACAATTATATTCAATTAGTCAAATTACTTCCAGAAACAGGTAATTAAAAAGGGGGTTTTGTTTGTGTGAAACAAATAGTAAGAATTTAATAAGTGATCAGTAATCAAAACTCAATTTTGGTTGTTATCAAGATGAGAGAAATAAGTAGGGTATATGTGTTCCCCACAAGCTTATAACGCAATAATCCTAGTAACAGCAATCCTTTTCTAGTGTATTACATGCAAAGTGATAAGTTAGGTATCTTTAAATCCTTGGTCCGACATCTAGAGAATTTCACCCCGCACCTTGGTCCGGCTACGTGTGTATAATTTACTAACCCTTACCTTTACCTCATATTAGGCATCATGTCTTCAATACGCGCTATATTACCTCCAGCTTCCCTAGCACCAGATTCTCGATTTTAAGGGGGAACATAGAGTCCAACCCGATCGTTTCTGTTGCCATAGTTGTTCCTGTTGTAGTTGTTGTCGCGATTGAAGTTCCTATTCCGGACATAGTAACCCTCTCGGTTGTAATTTCCATAGTTCCGACCTTGGTTCCCTTGACCTTGGCGCCAATTTTCCGTGTTGGATCCTTGGGCATTTGGTCGGAAACCCCTCGTCTGATCATTCACAGCATAAGCATCCTCTTCATAGTAACACTCCTCAACTGGTGGTGGAGTTCTAGTTAAGTAGTTCACAACATTTACTTTTTCTGCTCCTCTGCTCACATGCTTCAATACCAACCCCAACTATGTCCTCATTTAGGCCATCTCCTCACGAATATCATCTGCAGAATTGATAGTTGTATTATGAACGACAAATGTGTTTCTCCCAGTATCTGGCCTCCTAGTGCTCTATGCCTTATTGTTGCGAGAAATCCTCTCCAGTTTTTCAGTAATCTATGCATATGTACAATTACCATATGAACCTCCAACAATAGTGTCAAGTACTGCTTTATTGTTATCATCATGTCCTCGATAGAAATATTCCTTTAGCGAATCATCATCAATACGGTGATTTGGAACACCTCTTACGAATGTAGTGAATCTGTCCCAAGAGCTGCTCACAGACTCTCCGGGTAACGCTATAAAATTGTTGACCCTATCCTTATGATTGAGCTTCTTGGACACTGGATAGTACTTCACTTGGAAAACCTCCGCCAGTTGGTCCCATGTAAATATTGAGTTATAAGAAAGCTCAGTGAACCATACTGCAGCATCGCCTGTCAGTGACAGGGAAAATAGTCGTAATCTAATGACATCTAGATCCAAGTCTGGTCTACCTACACAACTTTTGCAAACCACCCTTAGATTGGCTAAGTGAGCATGTGGATCCTCCGATGACGATCCTGAGAATAAGCCTCTTGTTGTAAGCATTTGCATCAAACTACTAGTCACCACAAATGTGTGCCCTGGAGGTAGAGGGGGTAAGACAATAGGCCCATCAGAGTCTTCTATATTCATGTTGCCCCAATAGTTGTCATGTTGTCGTGGGCCTAGTGGATCTTGCGCCTTTAATGCATGCCCCAATCGATTTTCAGCTGGAACCTGGTTGTCCCCACCAACTACCCTATGTTGTTGTAACTCAACTAAATCATCTAGATTTCCTCCGATAGGATCAATTGGATCTCTTGGATTGTTCATTCTTCGCAAAGTGCGGTTCAGCTCTGGATCGTAAGGAGTAAGTGGTTCACCCTGGCTCCGTGTACTTGTCATACACTAGAGTCAGAACCTGAGAGAGACAAAATCAAAGAGAAAAGGTAAAATTAGGAAATATTTGACTAACGTTCAATAATGTAGTTAAGATAAATCTAAAAGCCAAAATCCCCGGCAGCGGCACCAAAATTTGATACACTCAAATTACACCTCCTTACAGAGGTATAAGCGATTGTTATCAAGTAAAGAACCCAACTTGTAGGCTGGGGTCGATCCCACGAGTAAAATGGTTTAGACTTTATTTTAACCAACAATTATATTCAATTAGTCAAATTACTTCCAGAAACAGGTAATTAAAAGAGGGGTTTTGTTTGTGTGAAACAAATAGGAATAATTTAATAAGTGATCAGTAATCAAAACTCAATTTTGATTGTTATCAAGATGAGAGAAATAACTAGGGTATACGTGTTCCCCACAAGCTCATAACGCAATAATCCTAGTAACAACAATCCTTTCCTAGTGTATTATATGCAAAGTGATAAGTTAGGTATCTATAAATCCTTGGTCCGGCATCTATAGAATTTTACCCCGCACCTCGGTTCGGCTACGTGTGTATAATTTACTAACCCTTACCTTTACCTCATATTAGACTTCATAATCGATGTTTGGCTAAGTTATTACTTCGCTCCAATCGACACTAGCCTATTAGATAGTATCACACTAAATCTATGTTGATAATTCTTTTCTTGTTGATTACCTCTTTGGTCCGGCAAGTAGCAACAAGGTGAGTTCTAACGAGTGCACTCGTTAAAAAGACTTCTAAACGAAAGAATTATCAATGCATGCAAAACACTATTCAATAATTGCTTATTTACTATTCATACGTTGTTAATCACTCATGGTTCCCACAACCCTAGTTGTGGATTTAGTTACCCATATTAGCAACAACACAATTAATAGTTTTAGATGAAGAAATCATGAACTTACGTAAAGAAAATAATAAACCAGAAATTCAACTTGAATTGCAAAGCCAAAATCTTCAAAACGAACTTAGGAAATCAATAATTGATAGGTTTTCCAATTAATCTCCCAAGGCACAAGTAAAACTAGAATAATAATGTCTAACCCCCAAAAACAAGGTTTACATGCCCTATTTATAGAAAACAAATCCTAAATTAAAAGGGAAACAAATTAAGGAAAGTTTGTTCAGGTACGCGTCTTCATTCCACGAGACTGACTTACGGACCGTCGATGGATCTACGGTCCGTAAGTCCCTTCCGTCAGCCAGGACTTGGAAAATATTTCAGCTTCCAAAAATCAGCTTCTCTGAAGCAAACGACGGACTTGCAGTACGGACCGTAGATTGATCTATGGTCCGTCAATACCCTCCGTAGCTACACACTTAGAATCTTCAACAATCAGGTACTGGAACCCTCGCATTATCAATCTACGGATCAATCAGTACGGTCCGTAGATCAATCTACGGACCCTCAATGGCCACCGTGGTTCCACACTTGGTCAGATTTCACTGATTTGTCTTCCATACCTTGCCTGCTGATCTACGGTCATCACCTACGGACCGTCAATGGACCTACGGTCCGTAGATCACGTCTGTGAATGCCCTTTTTCTGCATTTCTTTCAGCTGTCTCTATACTTCCGCGCCTGAATATCTTTCTTGCAAAATACGATAAAAACCAATACAAAAAGGCTCTAGACACACACAACTTGTAAGTGAAATGTATTAGAAATACCATAAACTCATGGTATATCAATGGTTCATGCTCAACAAATCGAAGAGAAAAAAACTTAAGCAAAGATCTAGGAAGGTGAAGAGGGCTAAGACCGATAATGGTAATTTCTCACAGTCAAGGTTCGATGGGCATGGTAGTCCTAAGATTCGACAAAGGGTTTCCGGTCAAGGTTCCTCCAATGCTCCTTTTAAGTTCAACAAGGATAAGGTGTGTAACCCTAAGCCTTAAGAAGGAAATGGTAGTGGATCTTCATTGCCTATGTCTACTTGTGCTAGGTGTGGAAAGAAGCTTGAAGGCAAGTTCTTTGCTTCGGTTGTGGTAAAAGTGGTCATAAGATAAGGGATTTCCCGATGCTTGGGGCTAAAGAAAGAGAGGGTAAGCAAACTCCTCCTAGTGTTTCGGGTTCCAATGATCCCAACCAAAACCAATTCTATGCACTTCAGACTTGTTATGAACAAGAGGGTTCTCCCGATGTGGTTACCGATATGTTGAAAGTTTTTCAACATGATATTTATACTTTACTTGATCCTGGTGCTACCTTGTCTTTTGTGACGCCATATGTGGCTATGAGATTTGATATTCTTTCGAATGTGCTGCTAGATCCTTTTTTTGTCTCTACTCTTGTCGGTGATTCTATTGTGGCTAAAAGGGTCTATATAAAGTGTCCTGTCTCCTTGTCCCATATAGTTACTCTTGTTGACCTTGTAGAGCTTGATATGCTAGATTTTGATGTTATCCTTGGTATGGATTGACTGCATTCATGTTATGCCTCTATTGATTGTAGAACCCGTGTAGTCAAGTTTCAGTTTCCATATGAACCCATCTTCGAGTGGAAAATAGGGAAATTTTATGCCTAAGGGTAAGTTAGTTTCTTGTCTTAAAGCTAGAAAGATGATCTCTAATGGTTGCATTTACCAACTAGTTAGGGTGAGGGATATAGATTTTGAGACCCCTACTCTTGAGTCGGTCCCCATTGTAAATAAGTTTTTGGAAGTGTTCCAGATGATTTACCCGATATTCCTCCCAAAAGGGAAATCGACTTCGATATTAATCTTCTCCCAGATACGTAGCCTATTTATATTCCTCCTTACCGAATGGCTCCGGTAGAACTTAAGGAATTCAAAGTGCAATTGAACTATTTGTTGGATAAGGGTTTCATCCGACCAAGTATCTCTCCATGGGGTGCTCCAGTTTTGTTTGATAGAACTAAGGATGGTTCTCTTCATATATGTATAGACTATCGGTAGTTGAATAAGGTTACCATTATAAATAAGTATTCTCTCCAAGGATATGTGATTTGTTTGACCAACTTCAAGGAACGAGTTACTTCTCTAAGATTGACCTTCGGTCAGGTTATCACCAATTGAGGGTGAAAGAAGATGATATTCCAAAAATGGCTATTAGAACCTGGTATGGTCATTTTGAATTTTTGCTGATGTCTTTTGGCTTGACTAATGCTCCGATCGCTTTTATAGATCTGATGAATAGGGTGTTTAGACAATATCTTGACATGTTTGTGTTTGTGTTCATTGATGATATATTGATCTATTCGAGAAGTGAGAGTGAACATATTGATCATTTGAGGATCGTGTTGCAACTTCTTATGGACCAATGACTCTTTGAAAAGTTTAGAAAATGAGAGTTTTGGCAAAGGTATGTGGCTTTTATTGGTCATATTGTTTCAAGTAAGGGTATTGAGGTAGATCCTAAGAAGACGCATGCGGTTAAAAGTTGTCCTAGACCTCTATCCCCTTCGTATATTATTAGTCTCTTGGGTTTAGATGGTTTTACAGAAGGTTTGTTAAGGGTTTTCTACGATAGCCTCTCCATTGACAACATTGACTCAAAATAAGGCTATGTTCATATGGTCCGAAGCATGTGAAAGGAATTTTCAAGAATTGAAGAATAGACTTACTTCTGCTCCGGTGTTGACTTTACCAGAAGGGACTGATGGTTTTGTGATTTATTGAGATACCTCGAGAATTGGGCTAGGATGTGTACTTATACAAAAAGGGAAAGTTATTGCATATGCCTCAACGCAACTTAAAATTTATGAGAAGAATTATCCTACCCATGACCTCGAACTAGCGGCGGTTGTGTTTGCTCTTAAGATTTGGAGACACTATTTGTATGGTGTACATGTCGATGTATTTATTGACAACAAGAGTTTGCAGTATGTGTTTAATTAGAAAGATCTAAATCTTCGACAAAAAAAGTGGCTTGAGTTATTGAAAGATTATGACATGAGTGTTCTCTATCACCCCGGTAAGGCGAATGTGGTGACAGATGCTCTTAGTCAATAATTGATGGGTAGTGTTGCTCACATTGATGATAATAAAAAAGAGTTAGTTCGAGATATTCATAGATTGGCCCGATTGGGTGTTCGGTTAGTGGACTCTACCAAAGGTGGTGTTATGGTTCACAATGGTTCATCATCATCTTTAGTGGTGGATATGAAAGCTAAAAAAGGCCTTGATCTGACTTTGGTGGAATTGAAGGAAGCGATACTTAAAAGGTCTATAGAGTCTTTCTCCCAAGAGAGAGATGGAGTGCTTCAATATCAAGGTCGTTTGTGTATTCCCAACGTACATGACTTGAGAGAAAAAATCTTATCATAAGCCCATAGTTCACGATATTCCATTCACCTGGGAGCCACCAAGATGTACCATGACTTACAGGAGATTTATTGGTGGAATGGGATGAAGAAGAATATTGCGAAATTTATGGCTAAGTTTCCTAATTTTCAACAAGTGAAAGTTGAGCATAAAAAATCGGGAGGTTTGTCCCAAGATATTAGCATTCCTACGTGGAAGTGGGAAGATTTGAATATGGACTTCATCATTGGCTTGCCTTGCACCCGGCGACAACATGATACAATTTGGGTTATTATAGATCGAATGATACAATTGGCTCATTTCATTCCCATCAAGGTTTCTTATTCGGCGGAGGACTATGATATGTTGTACTTAAGAGAAATGGTAAATTTGCATAGAGTGCCTTTATCCATTATCTCCGATCGTGGTACCCAATTCACTTCTCAATTTTAAAAATATTTTCAAAAAGGTCTTGGTACTCGTGTTAAGCTTAGTACGACATTTCATCCGCAAACCAATGAACAAGCGGAGCATACCATCCAAACTTTGGAAGATCTGTTGAGAGCTTGTGTGATAAATTTCAAGGGTAATTGGGATGATCACTTACCTTTGATTGAGTTTGCATATAACAACAGTTATCACTCAAGTATTTGTATGGCTCCATTTGAGGCATTATATGGTAGGAGGTGTAAATCTCCTATAGGTTGGTTTGAAGTGGGTGAAGTTGCTTTGATAGTCCTCAAGTTAGTACATGATGCTACAGAGAAAGTTCAACTTATTAAAGAGAGGTTGAAAATGGCTCAAAGTCAGAAAAAGTCATATGGAGATGTTAGAAGAAGAGATCTTGAGTTTGATGTTCATGATTGGGTTTCACCCATGAAGGGTGTAATCAGTTTTGGTAAGAAATGGAAGCTTAGTCCCCGTTATGTAGGACCATACCAGGTTTTGAGGCGTATTTGTAAGGTTTCTTATGAACTTGAATTGCCTAATGAATTGCCTTCGGTGCATCCAGTCTTCCATGTCTCCATGTTGAAGAAATATATTGGTGATCCAACATCAATAGTTCCCTTAGAAGATTTGGGAGTTAAGGAGAATCTTTCTTATTAGGAAGTCCCGGTTGAGATTTCAGACCAATAAGTAAAGAGGTTGAGAAACAAGAAAGTTGCTTCCGTGAAGGTTTTGTGGAGGAATCAGTTAGTTGAGGGTGCTACATGGGAGGCCGAGGCCGATATGATGTCCCATTATCCTCATATCTTTCCTTCTACCCCTACTCTAGCTTGAGGTATTGAGTTCCTCATGGTTTACTCTTTTGGTGTCACGTGTCTTAGATATTCCCCTGATTTCCTCATTTATGCACGTTCATGGAAATCTTAAGTTTTGAGAAAATAAGTCAACTTGACTGATTTCTACATGTTTATGTGCATTTGAGTATGAGTTGCATATAGACTTCATGATATGATGTTTTGAACATGCTTTAGCTTGGAGTTGATGTTATATGCATTTATGTGATTGCATTCATGTTGGGTTGTTGGGTTTCAGTATATCCTTCCTTATGATGTCTTAAATCTCATTCAAGGACGAATGATTCAAGGGGGAGATAATGTAACACCTCGGATTCAAAAGGGAGAAAATTCAGTTTTTCAAAACAATCTAGTGCCTGTGACGACGGAAGCCATCCACAGCCCGTAGGTTGGTCCACAAACCATAGATGCGGTTCGTGGTTGGTTAATAAATTTTTCCTAAATTGTCAAATTCTTTGTATTTTTTAATGGTTCACCAGGACGGTCCGTCGTCCAATGCACGAGCCATAGATAGGGTTCGTAGGTGAGTCCCAGACTTAGAGGGATTTTGAGGTCAAAAGGTGAGACCTACGACCGTTGTCCATGGTCCGTCGATGTACCCACAGGATGTAGGCGGGGTCCGTCATTGGGGGTCCATAGTTGGGAAGTCTCTGATCTCAACTACAACCAACCAGGATGGTCTGTGGTTTGACCAACGGACCATAGGTTGGGGCGTGGATGAGGTAGGCAGTTATTTTTCTAAGGGGATTTTGGGTCTTTTCATAATTATTCTAGCCTTATACTATGCCATTTTACCCTTCACCAAAACCCCTATATAAGTGTTTTAACCCCAAAATTTCCCAATTGAAAATCATTCTCTCAAATTTACAAAACAAGAACAAGTCTTCCTCTCAAATATTTCTCTCTAGAAAGCATGACGAAGAAGGTTTCAACCTAGGGTTCAAGTCAAGTCTCCTAATCCTCCATTGAATTTAAGAAATTGACATTGAAGTATGATGGTTTTCATTCATGGAGCCCTTTTCTCCATGGAGTTCTAACTTCTCCAATTTTCAAAGTAGAAATCCCCAGTTGAGTTAGGGTTTTTCATCTATGTTATGAGTTCTCTTAATTATTGATGTAATTGATTGATCTATGATCTTTTATGCATGAATTGAGTTAATCTCATGCAATCCCCGTATTTTCCAAGTTATGATCATATGATGTGGGTTTTGAATTATGAAAGGAGAGTTTATGAAATTAAACATGTTTCCATAAAATTAATGTAAATGTTTTGAGGGTGAAATATCAATGATTTATTGTTCTGTTGCTGAAAGGATTTCTCATATACGTATGAAAGCATGACTTTTGAAAGGACATTCTCACATAAAGGATTCTTAGAGTTGAAAGGTTTTCTCAACTAAATTATGAATCAAAGATTTCAGGAGCAATTCTAATGAAACCTAGCTTGGATTGGTTATTGAATGATACCTTTTCATGGATGATACATGACTTAGCTTGGATTGTCAAGATGACGTGACCTTCTATGGATAAATAGAAAAAGTTAAGAAAATGACTATTATGTGGGATTTACGCTTAGCACCAAGAGGATATTGAGATGGGAGCTCCCCCATTAGTAGAGGTCGAGGTCCAAGAAGCAATCTCTTATCCCATACCTATGTGCCCACATATGATGATTGTCTTAGATAGATATTAGCTAATGGATCCACATAAGCTAGAATTTCATGGTCTTACCTTGGCAAATAGGACAACCCTTTTCGGTGTGGGGTAGACATCGAATTCCTTGTTGATAGCTCACATGGTCTGATATGTTGGTTAAAGGTAAATCTCCACAATAATAAATTAAGGTTACTTTTATAAGTATCTCATGAACAATTTTATTGATGTTAGCTTGCATTGACCATGTTTTACGACTTATATTTTCTAACTCCTTATATTCATGTTTTAGCTTGGTCATTGCATGTTACAAAAATGTCCCCTTTAGCATGAATTAAATGTTTTTATGCATGGCTATCATACTTGGTACATATTTTGAACTAACGCATACTCTTGCCTACGTTTCTCCAAATGTAGGGTCCGACAGTTAGGGTTCCCAGTTTCGTGGCTAGAGTTTGTTGAAGAGATTTTCGAGCTCTAGTGAGTCCTCATGCTTTGAGGATGGATTTTCATTATTTTCAGTCTTTCCTTAATTTCAGTTTTGGACATGATGTATGGGCTACGCCCAAATTCATTCTTATGTACTAGATGGCTTTGAGACGATTTTTAGATTTCCACTTTTCTCTATAAAACTTTTATATGTTGAAACTGTCTTTTAAACCTCTTATTTCTATTATCTTGTATTTATGCAAGCTAAGTGGCTTGTAGTGTTGTACGACATGTTACGCCTAGGGGGTACCTTGGGTCGTGACAACTTGTGACAGTTGAGACTTATTCAAGAAATAATTTGGGAAAATAAAGATGATAGTTAAATCCCTTTTCTATAATTATGGCTCTCCTAACACTATAAGAATTGATTCCTAAATATTGATAAGGTAAAATAAATGTAAATGTGGAAAAAATATAAATAGTACAACTCACATAACATATTGTACAATTAAGTACTGCAGTGTTAGTCCTTTTTGTTGTTGGCTTATATAGAAGGTAATATATATATTTTTTTAAATACCTCTTTTCTTTAAAATAAAAAATATAATTAAAATAAAAAAATTTGTATAAAAACTAAAAATAAAATTATTGAATAAAAATCAACCAAACTTATGAGATATGATACTTAATTAATAAGGGATATATTGATAAATATGTATATATGTCAGGGATAATTTAGTCTTAAAAAATTTAATTTTCTATTTCTACTTCTGCATTTTTTAAAAAGCAGAAATTTTTAGTTTTTTTCCAACAACAGAGAAATTGCTTTTGCTTGCATTTAAAAGCACTTTTAAGAATTTGTCAAACATTTAATTTCTCAAAATAAATGTTTTTTTTTCTCAAAAAAAGAACTTTTGGTCTCCCAACAACAATGTCAAACAGACTCTTAATATTTAAGGGTTATGAATATGAAAAGTTTAAAATTATGAGAGTTATAAATATATTCATATCATATCTAATAAACAAGATATATTATAGTGGGAGGTGAAAGGTTGAGTAATTGAATATAAAGACTTTATGAGATATTAAAAGTAAAATAAACAATTAAATGAAGAAAAAATGTCAAAAAAGAAGAAGAGAAAAAAGATAAATATGAATGGAGACCATAGAGAGGTGTCACATCACCTTGTCTATGTTTCTCCTTTATATCTATATATATTGTTGTTAATTACTACTTTCTCCGTATACTTTTAATTGACATATTGGGCTTTTTGAAAGTCAATTTGACTAATTTTCAAAGTTAAATTAGATCACATTAATTCAATATTTTAAGTAAAAAATTTAGATATTAAAAAGCTATGAAAGTACTATAAATTACAATTTTTTCCATATCAATATGATGAAAAAATACATTAGAAAATGTTAGTCAAAGTTCTTATAATTTAACTCTAAAAAAGAAATTATGACAATTAAAAGTGAATGGAGAGAGTATTCATTTTCCTATAAGTAAGAGACTTTAATAATTATGGTGATATAATAAAATTATCATTTAATTTAGAAAAAATAAATAAAATCTTATGATAATTAACCAAGAAGACCCTCAGTTAACTTTATTACAAAAAATAATGGTCATGCTTTTGTAGACCCCCATTACCATCGTCTTATGCTTGTCCTTGTTCTTCATTCTCCTCCACCACCTTCCTTTTTTTTCTTCTCCTTATTGAATCGTTTTGAGTGAACCATGTATCAAAAGACTCGAAACATCGAGAAAATTTCATATCTAAAATTTAGGACTATATAGATGTGATTTTAAGTCGATCTAAATTAAATAATCAATGTATACTTCATTATATTGAAGTTATATTTCAGCTTTTTGAGTATATCATAATGTATAGTAAGTATATGGCTCATGTATAAGTGAGCTATATTGTATAGTTAGTATATACTTTCTATGACTTTTGGCTAACTATATTGTATAGCCAGTGTATACTTCCTTTAATTTTTTACTATTTTCTATGTAAATATAACACGACTATATTTATTTTAAGAGTAAACACATACCCCCCCCCCCCTTCCGAACTTGGCAGCATAACTTACTTTAGCACTTTAACTATGCGAACGTTTAAATACCCCCTTAATAACTTTCGAGTGAATTAAGTACCCCTAAGGGGTGACGTGGTAGAGAGAGTGAATCCACTCTCCTAAAAGCAAGTGAAAAATGAAAAAAACTAAATTATAAAATTGTACACATGTCATTTTTTATTGGCTAGTATATAACTAATATTTTAAATATTTTTTTTATAAATTTAACTTTTTTAAAAATATGTAAAATTTCTAATTTAGAGGTAAATAAAATTTGTGGGTCTGATTTTTAAAAAAATATTTATTTTTCTCTCTATTTATTTTGTTGTCTTCCCCAAATACTTTCTTCTCCATTGAAGCATTCTTATACCTTTCTTCTTTCATATTGGCCAGTTCTTTCTTCATATTTATCATTCACCTCTGCACCTACTTCTATTCCACCAGCCCTTTAGTAATCCACAAAATCCAAACACCAACATCATATTTTTAATGTCGATTTCACAAATATAAACTTTGTTGTTGTTTGAGTGACCCATTTTAATTTATATTAGCTGTGATGGATAAAATGTGGGTCTATCAACTTTCTTATACAATTTCATTTTTAATTTGAATCGTAAAATAAAATTTACTTTCAAAAAAATTCATTCTCCCAATGGCAGATTTGTGGGAGTAGGGTGGGGAGGGAAAGAGTTTGAAGAAGAAAAAGTTAGTATGCTATTATTTTCCAAAAAATAGTGAATTGTAAGAAAAAGACAACCAATTAAGGTTGAAAATGGACGGAATTTTTTACAGTGAAGACCGGAAATGGTGAAAATTAACGAGGAAGAAAGAGAGGAAGGGGCGTAGAAGAGGATAAATTTAGGAAGTGGGGTCCACTTGTTAAAAATATTTAAATTAATGAAAATGGTTTCAACATTTTAAACTTTGATTTTAGAAATTATTCTTTCTAGTTAATTAATTAATTTGTATAGAAGAGAAGGTATTTAAGAAGTGGGGTCCACTTGTTAAAAATATTTAAAATTAATGAAAATGGCTCCACATTTTAAATTTTGATTTATGAAAATGCATTTTATAATTAATTAATTAATTGATTAGTAATGAATTTTAAAAAGTGTTTAAGGAAAAAGGTGAATAAACAAAAAAATAAAAACAAATTTAATGGGGTGGTGCTTATATAGTTGTGATGTGGTGCTTACATGGCTATAATGTGGCGGCTGAGAGTGATATTATACTCTCAGGATGATACAATTCACTCGAAAGTTATTAAGGGGTGTTTAAACATCCGTAAAGTTTAAGTGGTATAGTAAGTTGTGCTGCCAAGTTCAGGGTTTTTATGTTTATGTGTTTTCTCTTATTTTAAACTAATTATTTTATAGTGTTATAAAATCAAGTTCAAAGCAATATAAGTATAAAGAGAAGAATTCAAGAGAAGTAGATGTAGGAGAAGACTTTTCTTCTTATTCAATTGTGTATTCCAAATGGTAAGTGATGTCTCTATTTATAGTGTTGAGATATCACTCCCAATGGTCACCAAACTATTAGATGCATAGTTATCCCTTAAGGTTCTTATCACCTTGGAAGCACCCATACATGAATCCAATTAATTGTTGAGTAAATATAATGGATGATCCACACAATGTAATCGATTTATAACGCTCCCCCTTGGATGTCCATTGATTATGTGCCTCGTTAAAACCTTACTCATTAAAAACCTTGCCAGAAAACCAGTGGGACAAAACCTCGATCAAGGAAAAAAGAGTGCAATGCGTCTTACACTCCCCGTGATTAAAACATCACTTAATTTCTTGTTATGATGTCATCCAATCTTATATATCAACTTCTCAAATATTGATAGTGTCTTTGTGCTCAAATCACATTCACTAAGATGTTGCATGATTGAACTTATCCCGATATATCATTATCTGGTTTCATGGATATGATGAGGCTTTGAGCTTAGCCGAATAGATTCTTGAAAATCACTCTATTTGTGACTCGTTGCTGTAAGTAAATTACTCATTGAACTTGTTCATAACAACAATCATCTTGTGGACACTTTGATTTGCAGTTGATTATCTTCGTACATTGTAGTTGGTATATTCTTTTTCAAAGAAATATCACACATTTCCTGAATATGGTGTATCATTGATCTCAACCAAACGCACTCCAACTTGCTTCATGGAGGGCTTTTATTTCTACATGGTTTGAAGAAGTGGTTACCAACGTTTCCTTCATTGATCACCAACATATTATTGCGCCTACACATGTAAACAAATAGCGTGTTTTAGATAGAGCTTTATGCGGATCAAATAAATATTCTACATCTGCGTAACCAATCAGTTTTGACTTGGATTCCTCGAAATAGAATAAACCCATGTCTATGGTCCTTCGAAGATATTCAAGTATGTGCTTAACACCATTTCAATGTCCTTTTGTTGGAGAGAAACTGAATCTTGCCAGTAAATTTACTGCAAAACAGATATATGGTCGAGTATTGTTAGCAAGATGCATTAGTGCCTTGATTGCACTAAGATATGGAGTTTCATCACCAAGAAGCTCTTCATCCTTCTTTTGAGATCAAAGTGAATCTTTATTTATGTCAAGCGATCTCATAATCATTGGGGTACTCAATGATTATGATTTATCCATATAAAATCGCATCAAAACTTTTCTATATATGTTGATTGATGGACAAATATTTCATGCGTAAAATTCTCAATCTGTAGGTCAAGACAAAATTTTGTCTTTCCAGAATCTTTTCATAGATTCCCTTCTCAAACACTCAATAGCTTTTGAAGGCTCTTTAAGAGTGTTAATAATGTTCAAGTCATCAATGTACTGTAATGACTTGTTCCCGTCGTTATGGAAAATCCAATGGAGAAAGAATTGTGGCCAGAAAACTTTTGAGTAATGACTTGGAAAATAGTAGCCTAGTCCAGATTTGGATAAAATCCAAGTCAGGTGAGGTCTAGGGAAATGTGGCAATGAATTGGGGAGATCTAATTATGAATTTGATCACATGAGTAGATATCTAAGACGTTAAGAAATTCGTACGGCTTTACAAAATTGAATTCGGATGAGTAGAACTCTCGAAACTGATCTTAGCGTGAAGGGAGAGTTTTCATACGCCAAGGTTTAAAGGTGTGTTGTGAAATGGGAGTTTGGAACTCAAATTCTGACTTTCTGTCTCTGTGCAAGCCGCCAAAGCAGGGTTAGTTCCACTCGAGCGGGGCTACTGTGGCGGGTTGGGTCCCGTTGTGGTGGGACAGTCACGACTTAAATTGGGGAAAAGCCCCAAATTTGTTATTTTATGTAAACCTTTGTTATTGAGAGCTAAGAGATGACCCAGGGCTATTTCTTGATAGATTCCCACGACTTCTAGCGCAAAAGGTAAGATTATTACTCCCTTAATCTGTTTTTCGATCCGTAGAACATAGATTCTTGGGTAATTATCATTGGGGGAGGGTTTTGGCCTGAAGTTAATGGTGGGAAAATCACTTATTGAATAATAGGATATTGGGATAGCCATAGATTTGTAGATTGTTTATTATCCAGGTAAATTAGGCCTTGTTTATTGATCCTTGCGTTAAATTACTTGTTTAGACCAAGAACAAGAGGAAAGAATCTGGAAAAGGAAGGCTTAAGTGCCTTATAAGGATTCAAGCTTGGTTTCAAGGTAGGTGATAGTTTGATTTCCTGTTTGTGTGATATATGCCGGAATTGCTTCGTTGTATACATGCATGTATGAGAATAAGGAATGTAAATCGAATCTAATATAAATGAGTATATGTATATGAATGATTACATGCCATGAAACCATTACTTGATTATATGACTTTGAGTATTGTTCATTATGGGTGTGATTGTGATTGTGGTTGTGCTGACTCGATCGTGTGTCACGTTCTGACACATATATTGAATCGAGTGTCATGTTTTGACACATATATTGGACCGAGTGTCAAATTTTGACACATATATTGGATCGGGAGTCACATTTTGACACATGTGTATTGGATCGGGTGTCACATTCCGATGCACTAACAGTTTGGGTGTGGGTTCAATGAGAGGACCACTGTAATTATTACATTCATGTCTATTTGTCGTTGATATTGGGAACTGTATGTTGCTCTTGAAATATAAACTGAAATGTATTATGTATCTGTGTGTTTACTGTGTTGTGATTGTTTTCCTATGTTTTGCTTACTGGGGTTGTCGCGTGATCCTACCAGTACATTGTGGTTATGTACTAATACTACACTTGCTCGTTCTTTGTTGAGTACAGGGCATCTTCAGGCGGCTACTGATAGACCTCAACTAGGGGATCATTGATCAAAGACCGGATTCAAGGGTGAGCCAGTTCTTTCAGGCTGCCATGGATCCTTCCTTGTTTAGTCCACTCTTTTCAAACTCAGACTGTTTAGTTAGACTTTGCTTATGTTAGTTTTGGGGTTGCACCCCTTTTCCTTAGTTTTGTTGGTTACAGAGTTTTGGTACATTGACTTTCAAGTTCTAGGAGTTGAATTTCCGCAATATTTATGTTAACTGATTTGTTAAACTTTCGGAGTTTATGGGAACTCCATATTTCAATAGTCATTTAAACATGCTTTCGTATCTTTAAATGTTCTAGTTTTCGTTAAGTTGCTTAGTTGAGTTGTAGTAATGGTTCTTCTATCGGAGGGTTAGTGTGGGTGTCAATCACAACGGTTTGGGTCGTGACAAAGTTGGTATCAAAGCCCCAGGTTCGTTGATTTCATTGTACCAAAATGAGTCCAGTAGAGTCTCTCGAAATGGTATAGTGACGTCTATACTTTTCTTCGAGAGGCTGTAGGACTTTAGGAAAAATAATTCCTTTCATTCTTCGTGCTATTACTTGAATCCAATTGGTATCTCGGTGATACAAATTGGTATGTGGGTGATACTAATTGGTATCTCTCATTTACTCTATGGTCATATTAGAGCAACCGAAGTGGTAACACTAACACTAGCAAGAGAGGATGTGTCCTTCCAAATAAGCATGTTTCCCCAATTCAATGTGGGCATGTAATGACTAGTGACAAACATGAGGTTTTTATTATGTTCTTAAGGTTGAAACCTTCATTCTTCATGGGTACTGAATCTGAAGATTCTTATAATTTTCTTGTTGATTGTCATGGTTTGCTTTATAAGATGGATACGGTAGAGAGATTTGGCGTTGAGTTTATGATTTGCCAGTTCAAGGGAGACACAAAAATGTGGTGGTGGTCTCATGTTCAGTGCTGACTAGTAAACGCACTACTCATGACTAGGGAAACATTTTATAGCTTTCTGTATGGAGAAGTATATACCCTGAACTTTGAGGGATAGGAGGAGAGATGAGTTCCTTAATATAGAGTAACATAATACATTTTCTGCAACCTTTAAGGCAAAGGTTTGTGTTTTATCCAAATGTGGTACTCTACTTTGCTTCAGTCTAGAAGAGCAAATTTGTCATTTTGTGAAGGGATTAAGGTCAGATTTGTAGATTCAAGCTTATAAGGGGCTGCTTTAGCAAAATCTTTTCAGGAAGTGGTTGATTTTGTGACAGTGGTAGAAGGGGGTGAAGTCAGAAGACTTTGCCAAGGTGACAACATTCAATAAGTTTTGTAAGGGAAGGCAAGATAATGAACACCATTACTTTGGAAATGCATTTAGTATTGTTGTCATAACATGTATGTGTTGCTTAATAAATGATGAAATTATGTTGTGACAATATAGGTTCGAATCTCAATTATGATTTCCTAGATTGAGTGTATATCAAAGAGGGTCATGATACGACTACTACAATAACAGCGATGCTTACTTGGTTAAGTTTTTAAGTGTATTACAATTGTGGAGAACCTGTGCATATGAGGAGGAAATCAACGAGGTCGTGGAGACTAGGGAAATGGTAATACAGGTGGGGGAGCAGTTCCGCCAGGCAAGGAGGTTGCCCGTCAAGATGACATAGCTCAATTTTATGTCTTTTCGGGTTAGATCGAGGTTGAGGTGTCTGATGTAGTGATCACAAGTGATATTCTTGTCTGTGACTGAATGGCTACTATTTTGTTTGATCTAGTTTCTACTTATTCATATGTGTCCGTTATATCTGCCTTGGGATTTGATGCGGTTTCTGATGTGCTTGATGCCCCCATCCATGTTTCTACCCCAGTTTGAGAGTCTGTCATAGTCACCATATGTATCGTGATTATCCTGTTTTGTTTATGAGTTTTTAGACTTGGGCTGACTTGGTTATTTTGGATATGACTGACTTTGATATAATCTTAGGCATGACTTGGTTGTCCCCCCTATTTTGTTGTGGTTAATTGTAATGCTAAGTCTGTCACTATAGAGATCCCGGGTAGGGAATAGTTAGAGTGGGAATGGGTGTACATGCCTAAGCCAGCTAAGGTCATATCCTCCATTCGGGCAAGGAAACTGGTGAGGCAGAGGTGTTTGGCATATTTGGCTCATATTCGAGAGGTTGATATTGAGCCTCCCTCTATTAAGTCTATTCCTTTAGTGTCTGAATTCAAGAAAGTGTTTCCTACCAATTTTCCTAGTATGCCTTCGGATAGAGATATAGATTTCTGCATTGACTTGGAACCTGACACTCGCCCCCATCTCCATTCCTCCTTATCGCATGGCTCCGGCAAAATTGAGAGAGCTTAAAGCTCAAATCCAGAAGCTTCTTGATAAAGGTTCCATCCGTCCTAGTGCTTCCCCGTGGGGTGCTCCTGTCTTGTTTGTTAAGATTAATGATGGTAGTATGAGGATTTTGTGATTTTATCTTAAGTCATAAAATAGTGGATTGATACCGGAATGACAAGCTTATGGATAAAAAAGTCTCATTGAGTATACTTGGGTGAAGGAAATTGAAGATTTTAGTAAGAAAATGCGTATAAAATTGGGTTAGTCCTTAAATTTGAGGGGTACACCTAAGTTTGAGGTGTCACGTTGATTAAAAGGTTGACTTTGTAGTGATAATCAGGGCAGACTGAGCATAATGGTAATAAGAGTTCGTGATGGATTGTGATGGGATGCAACTATATAATAAGGTTGTTGGTTAAGAAATTTTTGTATAGTAATTACGACTTGCGAGTATCTAAGGTTGTAGTTTCCTAATATTTGGTGAGTAACATGGTTGTATGGAAGGTTTTAAGAGATGGTGGGACACCACTCGAATAGAATTTAAAAGAGCTAGAGTCATAATGAAGAAAAAATAGCGGGATGTAGTACAACCTTTAGAGAGAGGCGAGAGCAAGAATATTTTATTTGATTGCAAAGGTTAAAGAGGTATCTTCACAGGGGTAGAGAATTGGGTTCAGAGACGTGTGGATTTATTTGTTTGTTATGGCTATGGTAATAGTGTCACGAGTCCAGTAAATTGGTTAAAAACTATTGGAAAAGACTTGAGAAATAAGTGTACAGACATTAGCTCGAGTGTGATGATAAGTGCTTTGTTTTTTTTTTTGAGTTTAGTAATGAGTATGATTGAAGTTTTAGCGAATGATATTGTAAGATTGATGGAGATGCGATCAATGATAAACAAAAATCCATGAATTCATAAAAATTTTCAAGGTAAAAGCTAATGTTGATAGATAAGGGGATTGTGTTATATAGTTGAATTTACAATTCAGATTTTTTATTATAAATCTACATTCGTGGTGATATATTTTGTCAAGGTATGAGTTGGCAAGGTGAGAAATGATCAATTGTATCAGGTATTGAGCATTTGTAAGGACTTACACCTGGGTTAAGTGGTAAAGTTTATTACTGTTGATTGTTAAGTACCTAAGAAAGGTTTTAATTTAGAAGTGTTGGTTTATAGTAAGGTAAATGGTCGGAGTGCTTATGATGGTTGTAGTATTGAGAGTGTGGGCTTCAGTGGAATGATGTGAAGAGTATGTGGAGTCAACTGAATGGAAAGGGCTGGTATCGGCTCTTTAGAAGAAGACCTTTAGTGCTATTCAATAATTATTTCTTAAATTTTTATGTGACCATCTATTTCATTTTGTACATCGTTGTGAGTATGATGCACTAGCTATGCTCACGGATGTTTTCACTTTTGTGGGAAGAAAATGTTGTTAAGAACTATGATTGTTTGGGTATTACGAGTGTGTCTTGGTTGGTTCAAGTTCACTTCTAAGCAAGTATTGATTTGGAATTTAATCATGCTTAAGTGTGAAAGGATTCATCCTGATGATTGTGTCAAGGTCCTTGATAACAAGTTGCAGACGGGTGTACAATCAACTTTGGTGGTTGTTGGGAATCGCCTTTGTTGTTAGTTAAGTTTCCATACAACATTATTTATCACTCGAGTATTGAGATGAATTCATTGAGGAATTGTATGGGATGATGTGTAGGTATTCAATTGGTTGGATTGAGGTTGGAGATGTGAAACCCTTAGGGGAGTTGATTTGGTGAAATATGCTCAAGATAAGGTGAGAAGCATCCAAGCTAAGCTTCTAGCAGTCAAGAGTTGACAGAAAATATATGCAGACCACAAGGTAAGGGACATGACATTTTAGATTGGTGAGCAAGTTTTTCTAAAAGTATCACCCATGAAAGGGGTGATAAGATTCAGCAAGAAGGGAAATCTTAGTCCTCGATACACTGGACCACTTATGATCCTTGACTGTGTAGGGCAGTGGCTTATAGATTGGCCATAACCCCCTAGATTCTCTGGAGTCTATCTAGTGTTCTATGTGTACACGTTGAAGAAGTATCATGAGGACCAAAGGGATAAATTTTGTGGGAGTTCAATGGAAGCATCATCCAGTTGAGGAAGCTACTTGGGAAACCGAAAAGGACATGCGAGACAAGTATCCCCAGCTATTCGATGATTCAGATGCTACTCTACTCTTGCCTTACCCAGTTCTCCTAGTTTATCACTCGGGGATGAGTGATGGGTAAATTAGTATCTATTGTAACAACTTGTTCCCGTCGTTATGGAAAAGTCAATGGGGAAAAAATTTGGGCCAGAAAACTTTTGAGTAGTGACTTGGAAAATTGTAGCCTAGTCCAGATTTGGAAAAAATCAGAATCAGGTGAGGTTTAGGGAAATCTGGTAATGAATAGGGGATCTAATTATGAATTTGATCACATGAGTAGATAGCTAAGACGTTAAGGAGCTCGTACGACTTTACGAAATTGAATTCGGGCGAGTAGAACTCCCAAAATTGATCTTAGCGTGAAGGGGTAGTTTTAGAACGTCAAGGTTTGAAGGTGTGTTGTGAAATGGGTGTTTGGAACTCAAATTCAGACTTTCTGTTTCCGTGCAAGCCGCCAGAGCTGGTTAGTTCCGCCAGGGTGGGGCCGCTATGGCGGGTTGGGTCCCACTATGGCAAGACAATCGCTACTTAAATCGGGGAAAAACCGTAAATTCATTATTTTATGCAAACCTTCTTTCATGAGAGCTAAGGGACGACCCAGGGCTATTTCTTGATAGATTCCCACTTCTTCTAGCGCAAAAAGTAAGATTATTACTCCCCTAATCCATAATTCGATCCGTAGAACTTAGATTCTTGGGTAATTATCATTGGGGGAGGGTTTTGGCCTGAAGTTAATGATGGGAAAAGCCTTAATTGAATAATAGGATCTTGGGATGGCCATGGATTTATAGATTGTTTATTATCCGGGTAAATTAGGCCTTGTTTATTGATCCTTGTGTTAAATTACTTGTTTAGACCAAGAACAAGCGGAAAGAATCTGGAAAAGGAAGGCTCAAGTGTCTTAGGAGGATTCTAGCTTGGTTTCGAGGTAGGTGATGGTTTGATTTCCTGTTTGTGTGATATATGCCAGTAATTTCTTCATTGAATGCATGTATGTATGAGAGTAATGAATGTAAACCGAATCTAATGCAAATGATTATATGTATATGAATGATTACGTACCATGAACTCATTACTTGATTGTATGACTATGAGTATTATTCATTATGTGTATGATTGTGATTGTGTTGACTTGATCGGGTGTCACGTTCTGACATATATATTGGATCGGGTGTCATGTTTCGACACATACTTTGGACCGGGTGTCACGTTCTGATACATATATACGTTCCGATCCATGTATATTAGATCGATTGTCACGTTCCAACACACTAACATTTTTGGTGTGGGTTCAATTAGAGGACCACTATGATTATTACCTTTATTTCTATTTGTCGTTGATATTGGGAACTATATGTTGCTCTTGAAATGAACATTGATCTATGTATTCTGTATATGTGTGTTTACTATGTTGTGATTGCTTGCCTATGTTTCGCTTACCGGGGTGGCCGCGTGATCCTACCAGTACACGGTGGTTGTGTACTGATACTACACTTGCTCATTCTTTATTGAGTACATAGAATCTTCAGGCGGCTACTGATAGACCTCAGCTAGGGGATCATTGATCGAAGACTAGATTCAAGGGTGAACTAGTTCTTCCAGGCTTTCATGGATCCTTCCTTGTTTAGTCCACTATTTTCGGATTCAGACTGTTTAGTTAGACTTTGCTTATGTTAGTTTAGAGGTTGCACCCCTTTTCCTTTGATTTGTTGGTTTACAGAGTTTTGGTGTAATGACTTTCAGGTTCTAGGGGTTAAATTTCCACAATAGTTATGTTAGTTGATTTGTTAAGCTTTCGGAGTTTATGGAAACTCCATATTTCATTAGTCATTTAAGCATTCTTTTGTATCTTTAAATGTTCTAGTTTTCGTTAAGTTGCTTAATTAGGTTGTAGTAATGGTTCTCCCACCGGAGGGTTAGTGTGGGTGCCAATCAGACGGTCTGTGTCTTGACACATACACAACTATTATAAAAAATTCAGATCCTGCCTTTTTCATAAAAATGCAAAGACAATTAGGGTCATTCTTTATGTACCCTTTTCTTCCTTGATTATTTCAATCCATATAAGGATTCTTGAAGTTTAAACTTTTATATGTTTTAGACACCTTGATTGCTTTAAGGATTTTCATATAACCTTCAGTATTGTCTAGCTAGACATGATACTTATTCATTATATACATTCAAGTTTTCATATATTTCTAGATAAACAAATCTCATTGCATCCACCATAGTTCAAACATCTCTAATAATGTCGGGATTTTTGCAACAGACCTTTATCCCCCAAGGCCCAAGCTGTACTTGATATCTTACAGTTATATCATCGCATAATAATTTATTTGTACCTTACTGATATTATACCTTGATTTATGGACTATCAATCCAAAACATTTTATAAGTGAAATAAAATATACTTGAATTATGCATTTTACTTGGCCAATCATATAGTGTGGACAGATAAATGATTGGCCAATCACAATTTATATCATTGAGCGCTACTTCATATCAAAGATACTGTCGATTGTTATTTGATATCGATTCCAATATGACATAACTTATCAAGATCTCCACATTTTTCATCATTTTTTAGGTACCTGGACCTTTCCCAAGGTTTTGTAAAGTGTTATGTCGTGGTGCTCTTTTATAGCACTTGCCTCATTATCATGACCATATTGATCATTTTTTCCTCTCCTTCTTCAACGAGTTTTACATTTGGAACCGATTGGTCTATTATGCTTCAGGCATATCACACACCCTATCCTTTAAGGACTTCTCATTGGAGCATTTGCAGCTGAATTATAACACAGGGTCAGTAAATTTATCTGACAATTGATTTGCAACATTATGCAAATGAATTATCCCTTGAACTTCAAGTTAACGTTTTCTTTTAACGAGGATCTAGAGAATTCATAATTAACCTAACACATAATTTTCAGCTGTCAATATCATTATAACATCCGCAACTAGAAAGAACTAGAAAGAAGTTAAAAATCTGAAAATAATCATTTTTGGAAAGTACAAGGAAATCTGGAAAATTTTAAGAAAGTTAAAGTGAGTTTTTGGTCAACTTTAAATGACCATAACTCATAGCTCAAGATGAGTTAGGTGTAGTTTCAGATATGGTTGGAAATCTCTTGGAATTATCTTTCCAACACAACCAAGTTTACGTGATTCCGAGTATGGATGAGTGAGTTATGCCCTTTGGAAGTTGGGCTGTTGGATTAAGGAAATGTCCAATCTGGAATTTTAAGGGGTATTTTAGTCTTTTCATTGCCCTATTATTTTAATACGTTTTTAGAAGTTCAATATGGGTCAAATCAGATTTTAGTCAATTTTAGAAATTGGGTTTTCACGCTAGGGCTAAGGAGAAAGGGGAAGAAGAAGCAAGAACGTTCTAGATCGTCGAAGTATGGCTTGTGGAATTCGTCGGGGGTGATACCTACAAGGTATGCAAGATCACATAGCGTCGGGTTAATTCACACATGCGCCAAGCATATTTAATTCAGTGATTTTCATTCTAAAAGAGTTGGAATTTGATGTTCTTGAGTTGTGTTCTTGAATTGTTTTCATTCTTGAACTTACATGTGATTAATGGGTTTTCTTGAGACGTTTTAGCAATTATTAAGATTTTTTTCGAGTTAGATTCTAGTGTACATGTGTTGGGTATCTGAATTTAAGAAAGTATTAAGAAAAAAAATCGACTTAAAATGATTTAGGATAAAAAAAAATGAGTTGAAAAACCCGTCAGACGCACCTGGGGAGGGCCAGGCGCGTCACGCCCCCATAGCGCCAGGAGGCTTGGGTGGCACGCCTGAAGTGTACCCAAAATGAGCCCCAGTAAATTAGGGACTGGCGCGGCGCGCCAGGGACGCGCCCGAATCGGTATTTTTCATCCAGTTTTCGTCATTTAGTCCATTTAAGTCCTTCTAAAGTGTATTCACAATTTCCTTTCATCCTAACTACTCTAAATGACTTCTAAACACCTAGAAATCATCCATAAACATGAATCATAACCTTGAATCCATACATTCAAATTCAAGGAAAGTCAAGAGCCAAGTCTAGGATGTTTTAAGAGTCTTTTCAAGAAGTCTTTTGCATATGCTTTTAACTTTGATTTAAGACTTAAGTTTTGAAGTTGAGCAAAGAGTAAGAGAAAAGTTCATTTTCTTTAAAATGATATATGGAAACTAAGTATTTCCAAGAGTAAATGTTTTCACATTTAAGATGAAAGGAAACTGAGATTTCCAAAAGAGTTTTGAACAGCAAAAACGGAACATTGATTCCCACAGAGCTTTTTAAGCTAAGTTTGAGCAATTATCTCAAACCAGAGAAGAAGTTATTTTAAAAACATATGAGCTAAGTATATTTTGGAGTAGTATTGAGCAACGATATGGGAACGCGAGTTCATATTAACTCAAGCCCCCCGTAAACCATGTAGCCATTATGGGGAGAAAGGATCATACTTTTTAGATGATTCCTTAGTGCTATTTAGCATAGACTAGTGGATCCACTTAGTAGTTCAGGTTCTATACCGATGGCAAGGTATAGGACGATCCTTGGCAACGTGAGGTATAACGTTGTACCATAACTTAGGCTCATAGTGATGGTTGTCAGTTAGAGAAGCTCTCACAGAAGTTATTGTTTTTTTATATACATTAGTTTATAGTATTTTTACATATATTTCAGAGTTGTGTTGTATCCTTGTATATATTCAGAGTTGACAACATGGTTTTAAACAACTTTTATTTATATTGCACTTGTTTTAAACTGCTTTATATTGAAATGAGTTCAGTTAAGTATTCATGAGTTGAGAAGAGCCAAGGTAAGTGTTTCTTTCAGATTCCCTTCCAAGCCTATGTTATTTTAGCATTCCAACTTGCATACTCGTACATTCAATGTACTGATGCCAGTTGGCCTGCATCATTTTATAATGCAGATGCAGGTAACCAGGATTAGCATCCAGCGCCTCGTTGATCTAGCTTGAGCACTCAGAGTCTGTGGTGAGCCTCATTGCATTTCAGAGGACTCTTTTATTCGCTTTCTAGTTTAGTTCATTACGATGTTGTGGGGATTGTCCCAACATCCATCTCAGTTGCTTAGAGGCTTCATGGACAGTCAATTATTAGTCATTTACTCTTCTCATTTTATAGTATGTTAAGACTTGGGTTGCCATTTTGGCCAAGTTGAATGTTTAATTCTTTAACATTCTAAGTTATATTATCAAGCTATTTGAGTAAATTCATTTGATCATTGTAATCATGCTTACATTTTTTCGCTGTGTTAAGTAAGCCAGGCCAAGGGTTCGCTTGTGGCCAGTAATGGTCTTCAAGTGCTAGTCACGTCCGGGGTGTTGGCTCGGGGCGTGACAAACTTGGTATCAGAGCACAAAGTTCAAGAATCCTAGGGAGTCTATGAATCCGTGTCTGTAGAGTCCTAGTTATCGGTGTGAAGCGCACCACATCTATAATTAGGTGGCTGCAACATTTAGGAATTCCTTCACTTCTTTCCCACTCTTTTCGTGCGTTAGAGTTAATCTCTAAAAAGTTGCTTCTAATTCATGCTTGCGCGTGTTTCAGATAATCATGCCTTCCCGAAGAGCTGTCTGAGGTCGTCCTGCTGGGCGTAATGTTGAGGAGCAAGAGTTGCCAAATGCACCTGATGTGCAACCTCAAGGGGAAGTCACTAATGTTGAATTCAGAGAAGCAATTAGGATGATGAGTCAACCTGTGACTAACCAGGTTGGGCAGCAGAGAGGTGCTCGACAAGAAGAGGCTGACACTTCAAGGATTCATGAGTTCTTGAGGATAAATTCTCCAAGTTTCACTGGATCAAGCACTTCTGAGAATCCAGAGAACTTTGTTGATGAACTGAAAAAGGTGTTTTATGTGATGTATGTTGTTGATACTGAGAGAGTTGAGCTAGCTGCATATCAACTGAAGAATGTTGCTAAGACTTGGTTTGATCAGTGGAAAGAGGGTAGAGCTGAGGATGCACCACCTACGAGCTGGGCCTGTTTTGAGGAATCTTTCTTGGGACGTTTCTTTCCCCAAGAATTGAAAGAGGCTAAGGTACGGGAATTTCTTACACTTAAGCATGATTCTCTAAGTGTGCATGAGTATGTGTTGAAGTTCACTCAACTATCTCGTTATGCTCCGGAAATGGTTAAGGACATAAGGAGTAGAATGAGTTTGTTTGTTGCTGGGTTGGCCCGTCTATCAAGCAAAGAGGGCAGGGAAACGATGTTAATAGGTGACATGGACATATCCAAATTGATGGTTTATGTGCAGCAGGTTGAGGAAGAAAAGCTGAGAGACAGGGAAGAGTTCAGAAATAAGAAAGCGAAGACAGGGAATGAGTCTGGGCAATAGAAGGGTAGTGTGAATCGTCTGTCCTTTCAGAAGCAAAACGGGTCTGCACCATCGTCAGCTAGTGCACCTGTACCCAGAAACAAAAGTGAGTATAAAGGCTAGAATTCACCGAACTTCAGAGCTAGACCAGTACAGTCTCAAGATAGTGTGGCACAAGGAGGTAATTGGGCTCATGTATGTGGTAGGTGTGGTAGAAACCACTCATGTAAGTCTCGTGATGGCCAGACAGGTTGTTTCAAGTGTGGGCAAGAGGGACACTTCATGAAAGAGTGTCCTAGGAATAAGCAAGGTAGTGGAAATTCGGGCAATAGAGCCTAGTCTTCATTAGTTGCTCCACCAGACAGGGCTGCACCTAGAAGAGCTACTTCCGGTACTGGTGGAGGAGCAAACCGCCTCTATGCAATCACTAGTCACCGAGAGCAAGAGGACTCTCCAGATGTTGTCACTAGTATTATTCGAGTCTTTAACTTTACTGTTTATGCCTTGCTAGATCCAGGAGCGAGTTTATCTTTTGTAACTCCGTATGTTTGCTATGAACTTTGATGTTATTCCTGAGCAACTTAGAGAACCATTCAGTGTCTCTATGCCTATTGGTGAGTCTATTCTAGTAGAGAGAGTCTATCGTGATTGTCCACTTTCCATCAATCACAAGAGTACCATGTCTGATTTAATTGAGTTAGACATGGTAGATTTTGATGTCATTCTTGGTATGGACTGGCTTCATGCTTGTTATGCCTCAGTTGATAGTAAAACTCAAGTAGTCAAGTTTCAGTTTCCAAATGAGCCAGTCTTGGAGTGGAAAAGCAGTTCAGCAGTGCCTAAGGGTCGTTTCATTTCGTACCATAATGCAAGGAGGTTGGTTTCTAAGGGGTGTGTGTACCACTTAGTCCGAGTTAACGATTCAAGTGTTGAGGTACCTCTTATTCAGTCAGTTCCAGTAGTAAAAGAGTTCTCAAAAGTCTTTCCTGATGATCTTCCCGAAGTCCCTCCTGAGAGAGAGATAGACTTCGGTATAGATCTTCTTCCAGATACTCGTCCTAGCTCTATTCCACCATACAGAATGGCACTAGCAGAGTTGAAAGAGCAGTTGAAAGATCTCCTAGATAAGGGCTTCATTCGACCAAGTGTCTCACCTTGGGGCGCTCCAGTCTTATTTGTGAGAAAGAAAGATGGTTTCCTTAGGATGTGTATAGATTACCGTCAGTTGAACAAGGTTACCATCAAGAATAAGTATCTTCTTCCGAGAATTGATGATCTTTTTGATCAACTTCAGGGTGTTTCCTATTTCTCAAAAAATGACCTCAGATCAGGTTACCATCAATTGAAGTAAGGGAATGTGACATTCCAAAGAAAATATTCAGGACCCGTTACGGTCATTATGAGTTTCTGGTCATGTCATTCGGTTTAACTAATGCACCAACAGCGTTCATGGACTTTATGAATAGAGTCTTCAAACCTTATTTAGATATGTTTGTTATCGTCTTCATTGATGACATAGTAATCTATTCAAGGAATGAAGAAGATCATGCTTGCCATCTCAGAATAGTTCTTCATACTTTGAAAGATAAGGAGTTGTATGCCAAGTTCTCTAAGTATGAGTTTTAGCTTGAATCTGTGGCATTCTTAGGTCATATTGTGTATGGAGAGGGGATTAAAGTTGATACTCAGAAAATTGAGGCAGTGCAGAATTGGCCTAGACCTACATCTCCAACTGATATTTGGAGTTTCTTGGGTTTAGCTGGCTATTATAGAAGGTTCATAAATGGATTATCTTCTATTTTGTCTCCTTTGACCAAGTTGACTCAGAAGACAGTGAAATTTCAATGGTCTGAAGCTTGTGAGAAAAGCTTTAAGGAATTGAAAAAGAGGTGACCACTACCCCAGTTTTAACCTTACCGGAAGGTACTCAAGGTTTTGTGGTGTAATGTGATGCATCTAGAGTTGGGTTGGGTTGTGTCTTAATGCAAAATGGAAAAGTTATTGCTTATGCCTCCAGACAGTTGAAAGTTCACGAGAAGAACTGCCCCACCCATGACTTAGAGTTGGCTGTTGTAATATTCGCTTTGAAGATATGGCGTCATTACTTGTATGGTGTGCATGTTGATGTATTCATTGATTACAAGAGTCTTCAATATGTGTTCACCCAGAAAAAGCTTAATCTCAAACAAAGGAGGTGGTTATAATTACTCAAGGATTATGACATGAGTATTCTTTATCACCCAGGTAAGGCTAATGTTGTTGTTGATGCCTTGAGCAGGTTGTCTATGGGTAGTACTGCCCATGTTGATGAAGAAAAGAGAGAGTTAGCGAAAGATGTGCATAGACTTGCACGCTTAGGAGTCCGACTAATGGATTCCACATAAGGAGAAGTAGTGGTGCTGAATGGGGTTGAATCATCACTAGTATCAGAAGTTAAAGAAAAGCAAGACCAAGATCCCATTTTGCTTGAGTTGAAAGCAAATGTTCAAAAACAAAAGGTATTAGCTTTTGAACAAGGGGGAGATGGTGTATTGAGATATCAAGGTAGGTTGTGTGTATTAATGGTTGATGGACTCCAAGAGAGGATCATGGAGGAAGCTCATAGCTCCAGATATTCCATTCATCCGGGTTCCACCAAGATGTATCGCGATTTGCAAGAAGTGTATTGGTGGAATAGCATGAAGAAAGGCATTGCAGAATTTGTTGCTAAGTGTCCAAATTACCAGCAAGTGAAAGTTGAGCACCAAAGGCCTGGTGGTTTGGCGCAAAATATGGAACTTCTGGAATGGAAGTGGGAGATGATTAATATGGACTTCATCGTAAGGTTACCAAGGTCTCGTAGGCAGCATGATTCTATTTGGGTGATTGTCGACAGAATGACAAAATCACCCAACTTTTTGCAGGTAAAGACTACCTATTCAGCAAACGATTATGCTAAGCTATATATTCAAGAAGTGGTAAGACTTCATGGGGTTCCGGTCTCCATTATTTCAGATAGAGGTGTGCAATTTACTAGACAGTTTTGGAAGTCATTCCAAAAAGGCTTGGGTTCAAAGGTGAACTTGAGTACTGCTTTTCACCCTCAGACAGATGGTCAAGCAGAGCGCACTATTCATACCTTAGAGGATATGTTGAGGGCTTGTGTGATTGATTTCAAAGGGAATTGGGATGATCACCTACCTCTCTTTGAGTTTGCTTACAACAACAGTTACCACTCTGGCATCCAAATGGCTCCTTATGAAGCTCTTTATGGGAGAAGATTTAGATCTCCTATTGGATGGTTTGAAGTTGGTGAATCAGGGTTGATAGGACCAAATTTAGTTCACCATGCTATGGAAAAGGTGAAATTGATTCAAAAAAGGTTGAAAACGGCATAGAGTCGTCAAAAATCCTATACTGATGCTAGGAGAAGGGCATTAGAGTTCGAAGTAGATGATTGGGTATATTTGAAAGTTTCACCCATTAAGGGTGCTATGAGGTTTGGTAAGAAGGGGAAGCTTAGTCCCTGGTTTATTGGGCCTTATCGAATATCCAAAAGGATGGGCAATGTAGCTTATGAGTTGGAGCTCCCACAAGAGCTAGCAGCGGTTCATCTGGTGTTTCATATCTCCATGTTGAAGAAATGCATGGGTGATCCTTCATTGATCATATCAACTGAAGACATTGAGATCAAGGATAGCTTATCCTATGAGGAGATTCCTGTCCAGATTCTAGATCGCCAAGTTCGCAAGTTGAGAACAAAAGAGGTAGCATCAGTCAAGGTCCTTTAGAGGAACCAATTTGTTGAAGAGGCAACTTGGGAAGCTGAAGAGGACATGAAGAAGAGATATCCACATCTCTTTGAATCTGAAGAAAGTGTAGATCAAGGTACTAATTTTCTTCTTAGTACTCTCTAATTTATGAATGAGCATGTTGTTTGTTTGCATTTTCTTGTTGGGTGTTTGAGTTTGATGTTGCACCCTAAGCCTAGTAAGAGTAATCTCATTCGAGGACGAATGTTCCCAAGGGGGAGATATTGTAACATCTCGTAACTAGAAAGAAGTTAAAAATCTGGAAATAGTCATTTTTTGAAAGTACAAGGAAATCTGAAAAATTTTAAGAAAGTTAAAGTGAGTTTTTGTTCAAATTCAAATGACCATAACTCCTAGCTCAAGTTGATTTAGGTGTAGTTCCAGATGCGGTTGGAAAACTCTTAGAATGATCTTTCCAACGCCGCCAAGTTTATGCAATTTCAAGTTTGGATGAGTGGGTTATGCCCTTTGGAAGTTGGGTTGTTGGATTAAGGAAATGTCCAATTCGGAATTTTAAGGGGTATTTTAGTCTTTTCATTACCCTATTATTTTAATCCATTTTTAAGAGTCTGATATGGGTCAAATCAGATTTTTAGCCAGTTAGAATTTGGGTTTGACGCTAGGGCTAAGGAGAAAGGAGAAGAAGAAGCAAGAACATTCAAGATCGTTGAAGTTTGGCTTGTGGAATTCGTCGGGGGTGATCCCTACAAGGTATGCGAGATCACACAGCGTCGGGTTAATTCACCCACGCGCCAAGCATATTTAATTCAGTGATTTTCTTTCTAAAAGAGTTGGAATTTGATGTTCTTGAATTGTTTTCATTCTTGAACTTACATGTGATTGATGGGTTTTCCTGAGACATTTTAGCAATTGTTAAGAGTTATTTCGAGTTAGATTCTAGTGTACATGCATTGGGTATCTGAATCTAAGAAGATATTGAGAAAAGTAATCGATTTAAAACAATTTAAGATCAGAAAACGAGTTGAAAAACTCGTCCGAAAGGGCAGGCGCGTCGCGCCCCCATAGCACCAGGAGGCTGGGGCGGCGCACCCCCACTAAATTAGGGCCTAGCGCGGCGCGCCAGGGACGCGCCTGGATCGGCGTTTTTCACCCAGTTTTCGTCATTTAGTCTATTTAAGTCCTTTTAAATTGTATTAACACTTTCCTTTGATCCTAACTACTCTAAATGACTTCTAAATACCTAGAAATCATCCATAAACATGAATCATAACCTTGAATCCATATATTCAAATTCAAGGAAAGTCAAGAGCCAAGTCTAGGATGTTCTCAGAGTCTTTTCAAGAAGTTTTTCGCAAATGCTTTTAACTATGATGTAAGACTTAAGTTTTGAAGTTGAGTAAAGAGTAAGGAAAGTTCATTTTCTTTAAAATGATATATGAGAACTAAATATTTCCAGGAGTAAATGTTTTCACATTTAAGATGAGAGGAAATTGAGATTTTCAAAAGAGTTTTGAACAATAAAAAGGGAACATTGATTCCAAGAGAGCTTTTTAAGCTAAGTTTGAGCAATTATCTCAAACCAGAGAAGAAGTTGTTTTAAAAACATATGAGATAAGTATATTTTGGGAGTAGTATTGAGCATCGATATGGGGACGCGAGTTCATATTAACTCAAGCCCCCCATAAACCATGTAGCCATCAGGGGCATAAAAAAGATCATACTTTTTAGATGATTCCTTAGTGCTATTTAGCATACACTAGTGGATCCACTTAGTAGTTCTATACCGATGGCAAGGTATAGGACGGTCCTTGGCAACGTGAGGTAAAACATTGTACCATCACTTAGGCTCATAGTGATGGTTGTCGGTTAGAGAAACTCCCACATAAGTTATTGTATTTATATATACATCAGTTTATTATATTTTTACATACATTTAAGAGTTATGTTGTATACTTGTATATACTCAGAGTTGACAACATATTTTTAAACAACTTTTCTTTATGTTGCACTTGTTTTAAACTTCTTTATATTGAAATGAGTTCAGTTAAGTATTCATGAGTTGAGAAGAGCCAAGGTAAGTATTTCTTTCAGATTCCCTTTCAAGCCTATGTTGTTTTAGCATTCCAAATCGCATACTCGTACATTCAATGTACTGATACCAGTTGGCCTGCATCTTCTTATGATGTAGACGCAGGTAACCAGGATTAGCATCAAGTGCCTCGTTGATCCAGCTCGAGCACTCAGAGTCTATGGTGAGCCTCCTCGCATTTCGGAGGACTCTTTTAATCGCTTTCTAGTTTAGTTCATTAGGATGTTGTGGGGATTGTCCCAACATCTATCTCGTTGTTTAGAGGCTTCATAGACAGTCAGTTATGAGTCCTTTAGTCTTCTCATTTTATTGTAGTTAAGACTTAGGTTGCCATTTTGGCCAAGTTGAATGTTTAATTCTTTTAACCTTCTAAGTTATATTATCAAGTTATTTGAGTAAATTCATTTGATCATTGTAATCATACTTAGAGTGTTCTGCTGAGTTAAGTAAGCTAGGCGAAGGGTTCACTTGGGGCCAGTAATGGTCTTCGAGTGCCAGCCACGTCTGGGGTGTAGGTTCGGGGCGTGATAATCATGTCTCCCCCTAATGTTAGAAAATCTAACATTCATCACAACCTTATTTTGAAATTTATCTTTGTGCGTGGTGGAGCAATTAAAATCATAACCGTACATTCAATATTTTTGATGAAAATTATTTGGTTTCTGACCCTGAACCAATTTTGATAGGGGATCTTTGTTGGCTTGATGCGTACAAGCGTTGTTACATGTTAAATAAATTCATCTCATACCAAATTTCTTTTTTTGGAGATTTGTCTCATAATTAATGATTTAGCTATAATTGGAGGCATACAATTTCTGCTAAACCAACCGCATTATCAGTATAATTTTATAGTTTGGAACTGTGCTCTTAATTTAACAATTCGAGCAAACAACCTTACAAACACCAATTTGTAAGTCGACAACAAAGCACATGAGACCATTGCATAGAAGCATCTATCATACAGTTGCAAATGATCCACATAGCAGGTGAATGGGCCCATATTCACCTTTTTATATGTTCCAAATAATTTCAGGAAATACAATTCCAATCTTAGTTGGTACAATGATAATTTATAATGAGAATAAGCAACTCAAGAGAATTCTTGAAGAATATTTTATTTCTTCAGTATATAACTATGTGAATTCTCAATTTTTTTTTCATTATATTTTAATCGGAATGGCCAATCGATCATGTCAACTGATCTTTATTCCAGTACACTTATAGTTTATTTTTGCATGTAATTTCATCAGCATGTTCATGTTTGTGTGCAACAAACAAGAGGAAAACATGGGTAATATTTTACATAAATATATATAACCCGCTTCGGTTGTAGTAATCTAAAGATATTAAATTTTTTCATAATTTATAGTCTCAATATTTCTTTTCCATTCATCTGAAACTTAGAAAGTTTCTTTTGAGACTTACTACAACCCCAATATTATTCCTCTGGTAATAACACAACTCGTCAGAGCTTATAATTAATTTTGTGTACTATCACATATTTCATGACACCATTTGTATGGTGAATATCTCCTTCAAGGAGAAAGTTATATTATTATTGTCATGGTTAAAATTATTATAAGCAAGACATGTTTCTTGTTTTTCTTTTGTCGTACCATATGTACACAACCAATGACAAATTTGTATTGCCATACAATAATATTATTTTGGTCATGGCCACAACCTTATAGGCAAAAAATACTTCTTTCTTATTGCCCTTTAGGTACTTAATAATAAACATATCATAATATTTATGACGTATATACGTACACGACCATTGACTATTTTTGTCAAATAAAATTTATTTGTTTCTCTCAAACATCCTGTAGAGGTGAGTTGTGTCATATTTCCAACCATACATTAATATTTTTTTATTCATATATTTTTTTTTCTTCATATTTTGACACATTCACTTTCAAGAATGTGCAAACATTCACAATGTTTATTACAAGTCACAATCTCTTCATGAGTTGACCATAACCATTTATACATGTCACATCTTTATATTTGACATATTTACATGACCCACCTCAACATCACTTTGAAAGATAAAGTGCACCATCACTTTATTTTGTTTTATTTTGATGGAGAATTCATAAAATTTACTAGATTATGTCCGCAAAAAATGAGTGTCAAATGACCTTTTATACCAAATCACAATAACTACTTTCAACCTTTTAAAGACCATTTTGAGACGATAATAATTACCTTCACATTTTTAAGGACTATTTGGAGAACCCATAGAGTTCTTCCTTTCATAATTGTCACAATGATGACTATTATAATTTTGTTCTTTCACGCCCTTATTCATATATTTAATCACTTATCATCTTTCAGACCTATTATTCACTGCAACCACATTCATTTGATAGAATGGAGCAGTTGGGAGAATTTCAAACTTATCATATACTGCTACCACATTCGTTTCAGGGAATGAAGCAAATTCAATGGGACAAATTTCAAGACTTTTCATCAAAAATATATTATTTTTGCCTTCGTCATTATTTTATCATCATTATGGTGCATTGAGACTCAAACTCAACGTCTTATCCTTATAAGGTGTGTTATGCCATAATTCTATCTGACTCGAACCCAATACATTATCATCATGGTGCATCAAAACTCAAATTGATGTCTTACCCTCTTGGTGCGATAGAAATTGAATCTACCTTCTTATCCTCAAACATTTTTCATTATGTGCATCCGGACTTTAACCTGATGTCTTACCCTTTTGGTGCGATGAGACTTGAATTCATCGTCTTACCCTTCAATCAATATCATATAATAGGTCAAAGGCCATCCGATTGGCCATTCAATTCTTGATATTTTAATATACTAAAACAACATCCTCATATTGTCAATCATAAACATGTTTTACTTTGTCAATACAACATAAGTACAAACAATATTTCAATATCATATAAGTCAAAATCAATAGAACTCAGTCACGAGCCTTTAAAAAATTCAAGAATTATAGAAGCAAATTTAGTCAAAATAAGTCTTTAAGAGTTTCCTCACCTCTAGTAATTATAAATATTCATAATTTCCTCATAATTAACAGAAAATCAACATGAAAATTTACTTCTTTATTCTTCAATTCTTTTCTGAAACAAAGATTTGTTAGTATAATCATAAATAAATGTATAAAATTGTTAAAGTAAAATAAACCAATATGTTCTACCTGTTCATATAACACATATATACTAAAATAATTAGTATAAGACGAACTTTTGAAAATATAAATGTGTAACAAGAAAAAATAAATAGAACTTGTTCTTGATCACAAGTGTTTCAACTACAACTCTTTTGCGAAGTACTACAATTTTTAGAGCATAATCGTGCTGATAATGTGTTATAAAATCAATTTCAAAGAAATATAAGTATAAAGAGAAGAAGTCAAGAGAAGTAGATGTAGGAGAAGACTTTTCTTCTTATTCAACTGTGTATTTCAAATGATGAGTGATATCTCTATTTATAGTGCTGAGATATCACTCCCAAATGTCATCAAACTACTAGATACATAGTTATCCCTTAAGGTTCTTATCACCTTGGAAGCACCCATACATGAATCCAATTAGTTCTTGAATAAATTTAACGCATAATCCACACAATGCAATGAACTTATAGCATATAGTATATATTTGAAACTAATCCTAAAATCTTTATGAAGTTATCTACTAAATTTATTTTAACACTTTAACTTTACTAATAATTCTTTATCCAAATATATTTAATATTTATCTAAGCACTAACATACAAATAAAAAAGAGAAACTTTCAAAAATAGCAAGCATTAGGTCTTAAATAGGACTCCTTAACTATAGTTTCAATAATAACAATTCACAATTATACTTTGGTTTGCTCTCACTATAAGAAAAGTGTCTATTACTTGGAGATTTTCCTAGAGATTGTATACGAAAATTCGCAGGAAAATCAGTTTCCTGCGGATTTTCCTGCCAAAAAGAATACGATGGTAAAACCTTCGTAGGTAATTATTTCCTGCGAATTTCAAAATCCCCAAGTAATTTACCTAGGGATTTATATTTCGCATGTAAATTACTTGCGAATATTCTTGCAAAAATTACTTTAAAATCCGAATTTTTTTTGGTAAAAATTAACAAAATCGGAATTTTCTTACCATATTTTCCGTAAGTAAAGCTGCATGAAGATATTCTAATATTTTTTAAAGAAATTTCTTATTAAGTAAATATTAACTAAGCATATTAAACATAGACAAACTTTAAATTATACATACAAAGTTCTTATAAAATAATAATTAAAAAATAAATATAGTTATAACTTTAATGTGAAAGGAAGTTATAATCAATAATTGATAGTATATCTTGTTAGGTATGTGCGGTATTTACAATTTAAATTTATCTTTTAATAATTATATTTTAAAATACTTAATTATATATTGGGAAATAAATATCATTTAATAACTCACTATAGAGAAATTTTATCATTTTAATGTCGGTAAAAAAAGTAATATATCAATTGAATATACAAATAAAAAAATTTATTTTTCAGTTTATATAATTCTATCAACAAGGGGGTAATTAAACTTTGCATTAATAAGGTATATAATCGATTTTTTTTCTACTTAAAATAGTGCTTATGCAATAATACCCAATTTACTATCAAATAATATTAAATGAAAATTAATTATAATTATTATAGTTATTTTTCCATATAATTTCAATTTCAAAGAAAATAAATGGTATCATAATTGGTTTTTGGTGAGATTAAATATTAAATATGTGTTAGTTAAAAAATGTTGATCTTGACATTTGTGGTAATGTTCCAACACTGTAGTAGATTGATATTATTGTATAATAATTCATTTAATCTAAAAGTATTCTAAATACTTAACAATAAAATTTATTCTAGTGTCATTGACATTTTTTATATTTTTATAATTTTTAATTTTGGTAAATATATTTTAAAGAAAATATTCTCGAGGACTCCAAATTTTAAAAATATCCTTAGATTTCAAAAAAAAAAAGAAGGTTCCATTATATTAAAAAAATCAAGTATGCACAGTTCCAAGCAAATCCCTCAAGATTGATTTGACTCAAATACATTTGAAGTCGTCCATGCCAACATACTAGTTTCCTTGAACATCTTTTGTTGAGTCCACGTGTTCATCAATTAAATACTTTATTTAATGTTTATTTAATCTTAGATTATATCCATTTTCTATACAAATTATTTTTACTTGTGTTATTAGTGTCCTTTTATATAATTTGTTAATTTTTAAGACTTTAATAATTAATTATTCATTAATATTTTGAATTGAATAAAGAAAAAGATTCCAAATAATACAAATTTAAAGGTATGGAAGGAAAAAAAAATTTAAAATTTTTTCACTAAATCTATAGCTAGCAAAATCTCTAGAAAAAATTTCAAGTCACAAATATCCTACGTAAATCCCCAAGAAACAATTTTCAAAAAAATTCATAACAACAAAATCCCCCAATATTTCCCCAAGTAATAAATTTCATAGGTAAATCCCCAACAATAAGTCCCTAGCTAAATCCGCAATAATCCCCTAATATTTCCCCAAGTAATAAATTTCGTAGGTAAATCCCCAAGAATATGTCCCCAGCTAATTCCACAGCAAATAATCCCCAAATAATTTCCCAGGTAATAAAATTCCACATAAATTTCTACGAGAATATCTCCATGTAAATTCGTAGGTTAAATTACCTGGAGATTTTTTTATGGATAAAAAAAGAATTTTAAAAATATATATATTTGTCCATGTACCTGTGGATTTACCTAGGGATAATGTACTCACCAATATATTTCCCCAGGTGATGTCGCAAGTAAAATATTTGCGCAATATGGCGCCAAATTCACATGCGAAATTTGTTGAGAAAATATAATTTGTCGGTAATATATCTATAGAATACAAAAATAATTATATACACCTGGTTCATCATTATGAGTTGAGAGGGAGAGAGAGGGGCGAGGGAGACAGTGAGAGAGAGGCAAGGAAGGAGAGTGAAGTTTGCTAATAAATGGAGTCCTTTCTTTTCTTTTCAGCCCACTACCGTTTACCATTCCTTTTTCTTTCTCTGTTTGTTTCTACACCACCCACATAATCACGTTTTACTGAAGACAATTTTCATTATGTGGCAAGTCAAACGTAAACGGAGATTAGAGGCCATAATAGTCGTTTTAATCCAATAAAGCATTATTAGTGTTGCGTTCTGAAGGGTGATTAGGGCGTCATGCGGAAGCTTGCAATTTGCAAATCATATAGTTGATAAATCAGATAACAAAAACTTATACTAAAAATCAAAATATTATTATATCAAAACTAATATAAAGAAAAACATTGAAACTTTAGAGAGAATAAATCTCCCCATAAACAAGACTCTTAAACGACTACATTGTGGATATTATTGTTTTTGTATTAGAAGAAACAAACCTATATTTATAGAGTCCTAAAACCTTTTCTTACTAGAAAAAGAGTCCAAAAAGGAGAGAAGCTGTTTGCTTTTTTAAAGATCAGTTCACTGGGGGAGCTACTAATTCTGAATTGTCCTTGCTACAGTATATACATCCTCAAGTAGAACAAGATGAAAATGATAGGCTGAATGCAATACCACAGGATGAGGAAATCAGAAATGTAGTATTTGAGCTTAATGCTGAGAGTGCTTGTGGACCAGATGGATTTACAGGTCACTTTTACCAAACTTGTTGGGATATTGTGGGTTCAGATATTGTGAAAGTGTGGTTCAGGCTTTCTTTCTAGGTCACTCACTTCCTCAGTCTATTACACATACAAATTTGGTCCTATTACCTAAAAAAGATATTATTCAATCTTTTTCAGATTTTAGGCCTATTAGTTTGAGTAATTTTCTTAATAAAATCATTTCCAGACTTATACATGATAGGTTGGAAGGGATATTACCAAAACTGATATCTCCTAATCAATCAGGATTTGTGAAAGGGAGAAATATCACTAAAAATGTGTTATTGGCACAAGAAGTAATTTCAGAGATCAGAAAAAGAGGGAAGCCTGCTAATGTGGTCATCAAGTTAGACATGGCTAAAACTTATGATAGGGTTGATAGGAGGTTTCTGATTAGTGTATTGGAGAAAATGGGCTTTGATAACAGGATGTTAGATATGATTTGGAGGCTGGTAGCCAATAATTGGTACTCTGTACTTGTTAATGGGCAAGCTCATGGCTTCTTTCACTCCACGAGAGGGGTAAAGCAATGGGATCCTTTATCTCCTGCTCTTTTTATATTATCAGCAGAAGTATTAACTAAGGCTCTTAATCAACTGTATTACAACTATGAGTTTAAGAGCTTTGGTTTACCAAAATGGAGTGATCAACTAAATCATCTTGCTTATGCAAATGATACCATCATATTCACATCTGTTGATAAAAAATCTCTGCAATTAATCATGGACACTCTACAGCTATATGAAGCTCAATCATGCCAACTTATTAATAAAGGCAAGAGTTTATTTTACATGTTCAACAAGACTGCACAGGCCATAGTTCAGGAAGTGGAGGATACTACTGGATTTATGAGGGGAAGTTTTCCATTGACTTATCTTGGTTGTCCAATTGGACATGCTAAGAAGAAGAAGGTCCATTACTCAGAACTAATCAAGAAGATTCAATGCAAATTGCAGGTATGGAAGGGAAGGCTGCTGTCGTTTGGAGGAAAAGCAGTGTTGATTAATCATGTATTGCAAAGTATTCCTATATACTTGCTATCTGTTGTTTGTCCACCAAAATGTGTTATACATGATATACATAGGATTTTTGCTAAATTCCTATGGAATTCTAAGGAAGAGGGAAGGGCTAAACACTGGATTGCTTGGAATGACATATGTTTACCAAAGGAAGAAGGGGGGCTTGGTTTTAGATCCCTATTTGATGTTACAAAAGCACTCTTTGCTAAATTATGGTGGAAGTTTAGAACAACTAACACAATGTGGTCTAACTTTATATGGAACAAGTACTGTAAAAGACATAGGCCACAAGTGGTAGAATGGAGAGGGGGCTCTCAGGTATGGAAACTTATGCTACAGGCAAGAGATTTCATGGACCAGGAGATTTGGTGGGAACCCAGAAATGGTCAGTGTAGTGTTTGGTTTGATAATTGGACACAGTTGGGGGCACTACACTACTACTTGCCTATTAACCATGATCATGGTCAATTAGAGGAGGTGCAACAACTAATGCTTGTGGAGGGATGGAATAACAATTTGCTACATGAGAACTTATCAGAAGAAGTGAGTAATCACATTACTTCAAATCTAGGCAGAATACAGAGATCTGATGAGAGTGACAAGGCATGGTGGATGCCTACTGGCACAGGTAAATTCTCTGTTGGTAGTGCTTGGGAGTTAATGAGAAGGAAAAATGATAGGGTTGATAAGATCATGTATATATGGGAGAAAGGTTTGCCTTTTAAAATCTCCTTTTTGTTATGGAGACTGTGGCATATGAGGATTCCAATAGGAGAGGTGCTGGTGAGAATGAGAATTGTCAACTCTGTAAAGTGTTGTAGCTGCAACAACAATGCAGAGGAGACATGTGATCATCTTTTTATTCAATGCCCCACAACATACTGTTTATGGAGACACTTTGCAGAGGCTGCAGGTATTCAAGGCCCAATGGTTCAACTAAGACAGGTGATAAGATTATGGTGGGAAGCTGAGTGTGGAAGCAAGTTGAAACCAATGTTACATGTGGTTCCCATTTTCATTATTTGGCAATTATGGAAGAGAAGGAATATTGTTAAGCATGGAGGATGTATGTCTACTCATAACATGATTATGGAGATTAACAATAATTTGTATCTATTTGCCAAAAATAGATATCCTTGGCTGCAAAACCTCCCAAATACATGGCCTATGATAGTTAAATTATTGGAGGAATACTCACCACTAGTATGTTGTAGAGTAGTGTATTGGGTGCATCCACCATTAGGAAGATATAAATGCAACACTGATGGCACTAGTAAAGGGAACACTGGGCCTAGTTCTACAGCTTTTTGTATTCGAAATGGAGATGGCAATTTTATCTTTGCAGAAGCTAGTATTATCGAAGCATGCTATGCTATAGTTGCAGAAGTGAAGGCATTCAAGGCAGGATTGAAGTATTGTATAGAGAATGATTTGCTACCTATAATCATGGAAACTAACTCATTGATTATTAAAAAAGTACTGGACGGAATATGGGACGTTCCATGGGCAATCTCAGTTGACATACAATGCATAAAATTATGGATGGAGCAAGCAGAGGTGGAGGTGGTTCACACATTTAGGGAAGGAAACCGATTGGCCGATTATTTAGCTAACCACATTGTTCATTTTGCAGGTACCAATGTCAATCAATTCAATAACATACAAGATCTACCACAACTAGCAAGGAAAATCTTTATAACGGAACAAAGAAAAATCCCAAATATACGAATTAAGAAGATGCAAAACAAGTGGTTCAATACACAAATAAGGAATTAAGAATTAGAGTGACCAATTTGCGGAAATCATTATATGAGTTACAGTAACAACGGAATAAGATTCACACATCTATTGCTCATAACATATAAGGGAAAGCGGAGTCGAAAATACCTCTTGGAAATGGATCTCTTCGCAGTGGTATCAGTTCTTCGGAGCTCATTCTGCATAGAGGGAAAGATACAAGAGTATATATCGCCTTGGCTGATTCTAAGATGAAGATTGCTGGGTCATGGTTACCAAGCTCCTAGATTTGCTGTTTGAACCCATTTTGAGCTGAAGAAGTCTTCAAGGAGGTTGATTCCATGGCACTTGTGAGAGGTTAAGTGTAGATGTGGAATTCACTCAAGCTCAACAATACTGGTTCAATAACAAGAAGACGAATTTGGGGCCAGTTCGGAGGAACATTGATGACAAATCTGGAAGGAGAAGTGTTCTTGGGACTCTGTTTTAGTTTTAGATTACTTTCCATTTTGTAGATTTTTTGGCTGTTGTTTATGGATCCAGGTCACTCTTGGGCCTGGGTCAGATTCGTTTTCAGTAATAAATGGGTTATGCCCAAGTTTGAATTAAAAAAAAAAAAACCAAATATGAAAGAATATTATATTTTCCTTTCAAGAAAAGTAAAAACATTTATGGTAATGTTTTGTCTTTTCTTTAAGGAAAAATAAATCTTAAATTATGGTAAGAAAATCAGGGCAAAACCCTAACAAATCTCCCCTTTTGGCTGGATTTTCTTGACAAAGCTTGATCTGTCTTTTTCATTACATGATAATCTTGTTCTTCACAAAATCTTCATCACCGTTGCTTGCCATGATTAAAAAATAAAGTTTAAAACATATGGGTTAAAAATATTTTATTTTTATTTTAAAAAATTGCAGCAACAGGAATGTTGAAAATATGGTTGAAACTTCTTCTCCACATGTAGCTCGACAAAAATCATCATTATCATCAAAGTTGTTGCAAATTGATTTGAAACCACTTGAACCTTTCTTCAATCTTGTTGAACCATAGGATCATCGAACCATGGGATCGTTAGACCATGTGCTCTGATACCACTTGTTGGGTTCTGAAGGGTGATTAGGGCGTCATGCGGAAGCTTGCAATTTGCAAATCATATAGTTGATAAATCAGATAACAAAAACTTATACAAAAAATCAAAATATTATTATATCAAAACTAATATAAAGAAAAACATTGAAACTTTAGAGAGAATAAATCTCCCCATAAACAAGACTCTTAAACGACTACATTGTGGATATTATTGTTTTTGTGTTAGAAGAAACAAACCTATATTTATAGAGTCCTAAAACCTTTTCTTACTAGAAAGAGAGTCCAAAAAGGAGAGAATAAACCAAATATGAAAGAATATTATATTTTCCTTTCAAGAAAAGTAAAAACATTTATGGTAATGTTTTGTCTTTTCTTTAAGGAAAAATAAATCTTAAATTATGGTAAGAAAATCAAGGCAAAACCCTAACAATTAGGTGTCGTTAATTACATGGGAGCAAGGTGATGCATTATTGCGATATGCTTAATCATGAATAAGTCAAACTAATTCTTGAGTTCCAAATTTAACTCCAGTAGACTATCCTGACCAAATTTTCCTTGAGTAACAAAATCGTTCACCTCTACTCCAATCACTACCATATTTGTGATTTTGAGTTATTTTACTCTACTCGGTAGATTTTTTGATCATTTTTGCTCGTGCTAGTCCCCCCCAAAGGTGTCTAATTATAGCACGATGTAGTACTTCAATAGCTCGATATGAAAGATCGTGACAACCAATCACTACAAGAAATTGGACTTAAAGCCACAAAACACATTATAACTAGATATGCAATTTTCCGTAGTTAAATGCTTTAGCCATAAAATATTTTTTGTAGCATTCGTGGCAACATGTAGGGTGGCTAAAAGTCAGCTACAGACTTTACATGGTTTGTGGCTAAGGACTAATACTTATAGCTACTAAAAAAATTGTATTATAGCTATAATAGTATAATATTCTTGCAACGAGATATATACTTGTAGCAAATATTCTTACTCTTGTGCCACAACGAATTTAATCTGTAGCAATTTTTATATTGTAGACACAATATGTTCTATTGTGGCAAATGACTTGATTTATTTTCTATGAAAATTTAAAATTTGTGGCTATTTTATATTTTTAATCTTATGGCAATGATACTTGTATTTAGCTACAAATTAAATAATTTATAGCTATAAAATTAAATTATTTTCCACAAATATTTTTCACAAAGCTAAGAATTCAAAAAAATTTCCATAACATTCATAAATTGTTTTAGCGGAACAATTTTATTTATTTTCACATATATTTGACTAAAGGAAACGAAATAATTAATTACATCTGTCAGCATACGTGACATCTAGACAGATTTTGCATGCATAAATGCAATTTGTCAGTTAAAGCTCAAAAAAGAAATATAATCTGAATTTGCTTAATTCGTATAAAAACGAAATTGATTAATTTAATAAAAATATTACAGAATTGATTAATGAGGAAAATATAATTAAGATTACTTGTGGGTTCAAACTCTCCTTTTAAAAGATTAAACTGATTTGGATAGTTGAGATAACGGGTGTTGCCCCTAACTTTCAATATGAGTAGGTTGGTTTAGGTTGGGACCACATTTAATTTTGTTTTATCTAACGTTTAACCCTATTAATTGTTCATGAAAGCAATAGCTTACTTGCATCCATAAACATGTTAGATAAACCAATCCTTAAAAAATGCCACAAAAGCACAATTACGTATTATAATTCTTTTGATAACTTGTCAAGACCCAAGAAAGGTTCAACAATAGTATCACAACATGCTTCATATAAAGAAATAAAAGGGTATTACGCTTTGTAAATTTAGTTTTGTTATCGAGAAGTTCTCCAAAACTTGCACAACACCCTAAAAAGAATAATTTAAAAATTTTATATTTTCATTTTTGAATGAATCATATATATACCTAGTTAATTAATCTTTTGAACATAAGATATTCCGAATATAATTATAACCAACCATAACATGGAACATCTAACCCATCCATAATGGTACGACTTTGTATAGTGGTCCATCTAATGATGCTTAATTAGTTTCATTTTATGAAGTTATATATATGTTAAACAAGTGAGGGTGGGGCTATCTACCTCACTACATGAACTACATACGTACGTATATATAAATAAATAAAAAATTAGTCGGAAAAACAAAGCTTGTATAAATAAGTTTTGGTTGATGGATGAGGGATAAGAGAAATGAGATGAAATGAAAATGATGCATAAGCTAACAATTGATATATTATCGTCTTTTGTCATTTTGTGGTCTTTTTTACACTTGTATATATTGTTCGGTACAAGACAATTTTCCAAATGGCATGGTTTTCAATTTTTTATGTTTATTAATCAAAATATATTTTTTTAACAAAAGTTCTTTAAAAAAATGAGAAAAAAATATTAATTTATTATAAGTAGGAAAAATAAGTTTTACAAGTGACATTTCACAGTAATGGTGTCCCAGGTGTCCCATCTGTCCTAATACATCTCATCTTTGCCTCCACTCCCTAACCCCNCCCCCCCCCCCCCCGCCCCTCCCCTCCCTATCACCTGACAAGCCTACCGCCCCCTACTCCCATCTCTCATAATATACGTTTAAATTATGTACAATTTTTTTGAGTTAATATTTTTTACGATTTAGATGACGAATAAAAAAAAGTAAGGAATTACTTTTTTCCTTGAAAATATTTTTTGAAAAAGTTTTATTATGAATTTTTTTTTTTTAAAAAATAAATCATTTTTGTGAAAAATATTTTCTTTCCTATGGAATTCACCCAGAGAGTCTTTCAACTTTTAAGGATAGGAAGGGGATTAAAACTCTTGATCAACAAACTGTATCCACCTTACTTTCTCTTTGATGTTGATTTGACATCATATGGAGCAATGACTTATGCAACATTTTCCTAAACAATATCCATCTATTGGACATAATGAAGTTCTAAGAATTTGCTTTTTATTCTGGCCTTAGAGGAATCGACATTCGATATCATAATTTGTCAAAACGAACAACTAGCATGACATGATGAAACTTGAGGCAGATAATCAGTAAAAGAAATGATTTTCATTTAATAAAAACTAGAGTTGCCAAATATAATGGTGCTAATGTTAAAGTTGAATACATTAAATAAATTGGGACATCAACTTTAGTCTGTCTATAAAGTCTGTAACACGATATGAGTAACAATGTTTTACTAGGTAGGACATGGCCCCTACATACCTATAACTAGAAAATTAAAATAAATGTCCATGCCCCAAGAGCAATTTGAGGCTCACCAATAACTAATGACATAATACATAAAGATGACCCTTAACTTGACGTCAGTTGACAACTATGACCTTTAACTTTGGGTGTGCACAAGTAGACACTTAAACTTGTATAAAATTGAATAAATGAACACATTCGTCCTACATGACACCTATATGGCAATTTTGTGTCCTACGTGGCGTCCTACATGTATTATGCCATGTAGGACATGTGTGTCTACTTATTCAATTTTATACAAGTTTAAGTGTCTACTTATGCACACTCAAAGTTGAAGGGCATAGTTGTCCGCTAAAGCCAAGTTAAGGGTAATATTTATGTATTATGTCAATAACTAATACATGAAAGATACTAGTGAATAGCCTGATCGTGATGGATGTCTGAACCTACACCATGAAATACACTGGTCCCAAAATAAAGCATTAGTACATATGAAATTGTACTTGTATGTGAAATAGCATGGACTAAGACATATTGTAGATATGACATAAAATGGCAACCAAAGAGCATAAGTAAGACAGACTGGAATTAAAAGATTGAAATCATGGGATTGACTTTTATCATTTTCATCTTTTATCATCATTATATTCATTATGAGAGATTTTAAGTTTAACCGATATGATTCATTATGTGAGAACGTAGAGTCTGACCTCAACCTCATTAACTAAGTCATTTGAACCTTGTCGGGGTATAAGACATACATGACATGTTTTTCTAGCAAGGATGTATAATAAAAAAATTTTGGTACAAAAAGATATTAATATATTATAGATTAATATGCATCAACAAGAGAGTGGCAGTGCATGGCTATAGCTATCATGTGTGGATCGGGATGGAGCCTGATTACATTGAGTATTAGTACTAGTGGGCGACAAACGCCTAACAAAAAGAGTTCCAGCTTTGTCTGCTTCTAGATATTTTAATGCAAACAAGGGTGGAATTGTTAATATTAAAATAGAATTGGTCTTCTTCAACTTCGCTCCCCTCCTTAGCTAGGATATCTGCCACCTTGTTCTCTTCTCGGTAGTTATGCTGCACCTGAGGCCTCCCCAGCTGCTTGATTAGATCCATGCAATCAGATAATATATTAGAGTATGACGGGTGATCATATTTTAGATATTGTATCACCTCTTTGTAATCTATGGAGACTTCTATAGGTGTTAGATTGTGAAGGATAGCCAGTCTTAGCCCATTCACCAAGGTTGAGATTTCAGTTCTGATAGGAGCTGATGTTGTTAGAGATCCCTTGAAGCCTATTACCCAATTTCCGTGGTTATCCCTTATCACACCTCCTATACCCACTATTCTAGTCACCTTGTTCATTGAACCGTCATTATTGAGCTTAAAATTCACTTCGGGTGGCTTCCACCCAACTTGAATCATTATATTCGTAGTTGCTACTCTATGAGTGTTGGTTAAACTAAAGTATTCAACCGCATGAATATAGGGAGTTTTAAGGTTGATGATGTTATTTTTCCGATTGTAGAAGTTATCATTCCTTACTAACCATATATTCCACATGTAGAAAGGGAAGGCTTGTTTCCTTTGGAGATTCTTGTTAACTATGAGTTCTTCATTACTAATGGCTTCCAACCAACATGGCTCATGAGTGTGTTGTTTATTTTTCTTATGGTGCTCTCGAGACCAATGGCATCCCAAAACATTTGAACATTTGGGCAATTAAGGAAGATATGCCTTATAGTTTCAGGTTCGTTACAGAAATAACATGTCTTATCTATTTGAATTCCTATGTGGTGTAGGTATTGGCAAGTTGGTAGTCTACTGTGCTTACATAGCCAGAGAAAGAATCTAATCTTGCTGGGGTATTCAGCGACCAAATCCAGCTAAAAGAGTTTCCCCCATCCTTTGGTTTCTTTTCATTATTTAAAGAAATTGATATACAAAATTAGGCGTGAGTATTCCTTTGGGATTTGAGTACCACGATATCCTATCCTTGGCTTCTGCTGAGACTGGTACGTATATTCCATGTATCTGGTTTCTAATGGAACTTGGTAACTCGAAAGATACTTTGTTGAGGTTCCATGTACCATTTGTTGTTAGGATATCCATAACTCTCATAGTACTCTTAGCTTCCATCAGGGGGCCTTGTATAACTTCCCTCAGAGCGCTACCATTATCTAACCACCTATCATACCATAAAGAGGTTGTTTCCCCTTTCTATATCGACCATTTAAGGCCTCTCCATCCCTTACTTAACCCTTTCCATGTCATGCTATAATTGTTATTTGTTCTAATTTTATTGGTTGTATTAAGACCTTTTGGGGAGTATTTATTAATTAATAGGGTTGCCCATGGAGAGGTGTTATTGTTGTATGCCCTCCAAGCAAGTTTTGCCAGTAGGGCATTGTTTTTCAATTCAGCCCTTTGGGCACCCAATCCTCTGTCGGCTTTTTTAATTGTAAGTGTTTTCGATTCAACCATATATAATTTCCTTTTATCCCTAGTAGATCCCCATATGAAATTCCGCTGTATTTGGCTGACTTTTTTTGTAATTGCTGCTAGTTTAATTTTTTGCATAATATGCGTGGGAATGTTATTTAAGCATGCCATAGTAAGAGTGGTTCGACCCACAATGTTTAAGAATTTTGTTTTTCATTCCGCTAGATTTTGGCTAAGATTGTCAATTATGAATTGATAATCGCTCAACAACGGACTTTTTTGTAAAAATTGGAAAACCCGGGTATTTACCAAAATAGGCACATTTCCTTATGCCTAATGTATGGGATATGTTGTTTTTCAGCTCTGTACTAAAGTTTTTGGAGAATATAAGCTTGGATTTGGAGTAATTTATGGATTTCCCTGATTTCTCACAGAACTTTGATAACACTTTATTTATGGTTGCAACATTAATGGTGTCTGCTCTACTCATAAGTATTAGATCATCTGTGAAGAATAAATGGGACAAAGAGGGCCCTTTCCCTGCAACTTTAATTGGTTGCCAAATATTCTTTTTAACTTTCGCTCCAATCTCTCTAGATAGCATTTCCATGCAGAGTATGAATATGTATGGGGATATAAGATCCCCTTGCCTAATACCTCTAGAAGTCTCAAAAAAGTCAGTGCGATCTCCATTCACTAGTATCGCAACACTACTAGAAGAAACACATGACATAATTAGGTTTATGAGGTTTGTTGGAAGGTTAAAATATATAAGTGTTTCGCGGATGAAGGACCATTCAACCTTATCAAAAGCCTTTTTTAGATCGATTTTGATTATCATATTTGCCTTCTTACCTTTCATTTTTTGAAAATGTGATATAACCTCTTGGACTATTATCACATTATCCGTGGCTTGCCTTTTTTGGAGGAAGCTCTATTGGTAGGATCCTATCAGCTCATTCATTATTGGTTTAAGTCGATTTGTTATGATTTTTGTAATGGTCTTATATGTGGTGTTGGATAGGCTAATAGGTCTGAAATCTGTTAGAGTATTCGCCCCCTTAACCTTGGGTATCAAGCATACATGAGTTTGGTTAATCTTCTTAGATATTTTACCTTCCTGGAAAGCTTATTGCATAGTGCTATGATTGAATTACCAACTATGTCCCAATACTTTTGATAAAAGAAGGGGTGTGGACCATCCGGGCCTGGGGCTTTGAAAGGTTGGAAGGAAAACACTGCCTGTTTTATCTCATCAATTGTGGGAGTGTCCCCTATAATTGGGGGATTGACATGATTATTTTTGGCCAGAGTATCATTTCCAGTGTATGAGGCTATTTCTAGTGAGGAGCGGAATAACTTATCAAAGAATTTGAGTGTTATGGTTAGCAAATCAGGGAGGTCATAAGTCCACACTCCAAATTCATTTTCTAATGCTATTGTTTTGTTTCTTCTTCTTCTATTTAGGATAGTTATATGGAAGAATTTCGTATTCGAGTATCCATTGTTCAACCAATTTACTCTGGATTTTAATTTCCAGAAATCTTCTTCCTACTTTAATACATGGTTAAATTCTTGTTTAGGGTTTATAAGGAAAGTACTCTATTTATATCTGTTAGAGTTTGTATACCTTCGATTCTCTTTAGGAGGTTCCTTTTTTATGAAAGATATTCCCAAAAGTTTGCCTGTTCCATTTGGTAATTGTTACTTTAAAATCAGGAATGACATCTTTTATATCATGATGTTTGACCCAACAATCCTGAATGATGTTCCTTAGGTCGGGATGAGTCGTCCGCATTTATTCAAAATGAAATATGTTGTGTCGACGTTTTTGATTATTTTGGAACAAAGATATGAGCAAGGGGCAGTGATCAGAGTGGGTATGTGGGAGGTGGTGTACTTGGGCATTTGGAAACTTTGGTAGCCATTCATTATTTTCTAGGTAACGGTCAAGTTGTTCTAAAATAAGCTTCCCTTTGTCTCTAAACCTTTTATTTATCCACGTGTATTTACCCCCTTTAAAACCTAGATCAATGAGCTCACATTGATTTATTGTATCCCAAAAGTCAAACATTCAGGGTCTATTTGTCGGTCTACCCCCAGATTTTTTAGAGCTACTTATTAATTCGTTAAAATCGTCCCCTATTAGCCAACAACCGTTATAGGTGTTTTCTATTCTTTTCCGATTGTTCCATAATATATTCCTTGTATTTGTACATGAACTAGTATAAATAAAACTAAATAGCCAAGAGTCGTTAGTAGTACGTACCTTCACCATAGCATCGATTTCCTGACCCGAGGTTGTGATATTGTCCACCTCTAGAATGTTATCATCCCACAAAATGACCATGCCTCTGGAGTTTCCAATAGATGGAACTTGGATCATGTTAGTGAACGGATATTCATCTATTAGTGTCTGGTGATCACTCATTTTTGTTTCCACTAGAGCAACTAGTAGTGGTTTATGCCAATCTATTAATGACCTAAAGTTTGTACGAAAATCTTGATTATTACAGCCCCTATAGTTCCAGATTATTAAGTTCATTGATCTATTCGTGTTGGGTGGGACTATCATCGTTACTGGCCTCTAGTTCAATGGTGTCCAAACCCTCAGAGTTGGGTTCACTACCACGATAAAGTTCCATATCCCCATCGAGCGAGACGCCCGTATATCTATTGATGCTTTTCTTAAATTTGGAGGACAAATTAGGATGCACTTTTTTTCGAATTGTTCTTTGAATGAAATTACTTTTACCTTTTTTAAAACCCAGATCTCTGTTGAAGTTTCCCTCATCAATTCCATCGTTTCTTCTAGCTTCTGTAATTTTGGATTTGGTTCTGCAATTGGACCTATGCTAAGAAGGATAGAGGGGATGAGGGTAACCTGCGAGGATGATGCTACATGGGTTGGATTATTCGAGTTGAGACCCTCCTCCACCCTGTTGTCCTGGATTTCCTCTTGCATCTCCATCAGGATGTTCTATGGAGATATCGCTACTTCGTGGACCTGCTGAGGAAAGAAAAGAGGTGGAAAGGGGAATAGATCATGTTGTTGGACCTGAGCTAGTGGATTGAAAAGAGGCATCTCACTGGTCGCTGGTTGATAAAAGGGGAGTTGAAGGTAAATAATAGCATGGGGTGAATGGAGAACAGTGGACATTCATATGTGGTGATTGTAAGCTTCCCATGCTAACCTCATCCCCTCCGATACCAACTAGGTTATGAAGGTAGGTTTTTGAGTAACTATTACTACCTCCCTCCTTTCGACTATTGTTGAGAAGGATATGGCCTGACCATGGAGGCCCACCTTCAACCAAGACCGGGAACTAGGTTTTGAGGGGGAGATTGGGTAGCATAGAAAGTGTTTTCCCTTACTGTTACGGGTACCGTGGGGAATGGTGGGAACGGCGTCGGGAAGTTGTTTGGTAGCTTCATCATGTTCTCTATGTTTTGGTTCGCAAAGTGACTGGGAGAGTGTGAGAATAGTATTTTCCTGAAGGTGTTCCTCCTTTGTTGCGCTAAAAGGGGGTTCTTGGCATTATGTGGTATATGTGGCAATTTTATAGAAATAGATTGGATATGAATGAAACGACCCCAAAAATGCCCGAAAATGTGCTTTGGAAACACCTATAATTGTATTTTCTATATATCTCAAAATCTGTGCATGATTTCAGAAATTCGACTTCATATTCTTATTCATGGGGACAAATTGAGTGGGTTATGGGCCTAACCCAAATTTTAGAGCAACTGTATCAAAATTCGAAAATCGCAAAAATGCGATTTGGAGGGTCAACTTTAAAGGGGCATATCTCTTAGCACACAAGGAACTATAAGGGCCACAACCTATTCAATTAAAGCTCTTTGAGTTAGCTTTCCAACGCACTTGGTTTCTCCTCATACCGAGTTAGGATGAGGGAGTTATGACCATTTTCGTAAAACCTGTCTGTGCAGATTTGCAATTTCCAGTGAGCTATTTTTTTTCTCCTTAAGCTTCATTTTTTTTTTTTGAGGCTAATTGTTGGGGATGTTTTTTATAAAAAGGGGATATGTCCCATACTTAGCCATTTTTAACTTCAAAAACACTCTAAGCCCTCTCCAAAATTCCACCAAGATCCTCAACCAAATTCAAAGATCTCAAGCTCTAATTCAGGATTCAAGACTCAACCTCAAGCTTCAATTCTTCATTCCAATCTTCATCAAGGATTCTCCAAAGTTGAGGTATGTGGGTTTGATTGTGGAAATCTTCCTTTCCACAAGTCCAACCATTTATCCTCTATTACTATAAGTTTATGGGTCCTTATGGTTATTTACGAACTCTTGAAGTATGGAATTACTACTACACAGCCTATTATGGTCTTATTTGCATATTATCATGAAATGGAATTATTATGTGATGTTTATGGTTTTCATGCTTCCACGATCAAATTATGAAGGTTGATATATATATATATATATATATGTTGTTGGTGGGCTGATTTTTATGGATTTTGGAATTGGTTGAACTTAGTACTCTTGAAATACATGATTTTATTTACATGAACAGTAGCCCACCATGTGTTTGATAAAATGCCTATTTATAGAATTCTTAGGAAATGGAAGGTCCAATGTACGTCCTGTGAGTCGGATGGTTATATAATTACTGAAATGATGATGAAATGGACACATGTATATGATTTTCTCTATATAAGTGTTGTGAGTCGACCAAGCCTAGTTCGGGGGGTTGTAGGCCCGGGTAACCGTATGGAGAGGTTGGTACCTTGGTTTCCCCGTACCGGGGGTAGTAGGCCCGTATAACCATATCGAGGGGTTTGTACCTTGGTCCCTAGCTCGGGTAACCACATTGAGGGGTTTGTACCTCTTTCGCCTCTCCAAGGGGGTGGTAGGCCTTGGATATACTATATTGATGGTCATTCGCCACACATGTACTACGCCCCACTAAATATAATTTTTTTGTAAGCATCATTATACATATCATCTCATTAATATGCTATCTATCGGGTATGATTATGCATTTATAATATGATGTCCCATATACTTAGTACATTCAAACGTACTAATGCATACTCTATGCCTACATGACGTCACCATGTAGGGACCGGAGCATCGCTTGACCATCCTCCTTCGTGTGGCTAATACGAATTTCTATTGAGGTTATTGGTTAGTCCTCCATTCCGGGGACGTTTCTTATGATCTCTTGCTACGTATAAGACTTTTCCTTTTTAGTTATGTATTGACTATGAGGGTTAGCCCGGTAGTTTGTCTTGGCCCCTGCTAAGTACCTATGTTTAGAGGTTGTGTTAGACTAGTTGTGTATTATGCTTGAGCTTGACTCATCTATGGTATTTATGTATCATTTTTTTTTCTTGCTCCCTTAGTCCCGATTTTCCCCTTGATTATGTTTATCACTTATGGACATTTTAAATGCTTTCGCGACCAAGGATGTGTAATGATATGCTATGAGGCTTGTTTGGGGTTCCTTCGGTTTCCCTATTCGCCGGTTACGTCTAGGCCCTAGGCTTGGGTCGTGACAAACTTGGTATCAGAGCGCTAGGTTGATAGATCCTCGGAGTCCAACACACCGCGTTGATTAGAGTCCGATTCATGGTTGTGTTGTGCACCACAACTATGAGTAGGAGGCTATGAGATGTTTTAGGAAATATTTCCTTTCTCCATGTTCTAAGTTGTGCTGTAGAGTTGAATTATGTTTTTCCCTAACGGTTGTTGTTTGCTATGCTAGATCATGCCTAATACAAGAGGAAAATGAGCCCGCACACCCGAGGGACAACCGACCAATGGGGATCTTCGGGATGCCCCTACTTTATTTGCACAAGCTATGGCTAATCAACCCAACCACGGGGCCGAAGCCCCTCAGGCTCCGACCCCGGCATCTCAGGTGAGAAATTTTGTGCGGATGAATCCCCTGGAATTCTATGGGTCTAAGTTAGACGAAGACCCTCAAGAGTTCATTGATGAAGTCCACAAGATATTAGCTATCATGGGCATGAGGTCAGAAAATAAGGTGGAGTTGGCGGCCTACCAACTAAAAGGGGTGGCCCAAATATGGTACAACCAATGGAAGGAAGAGAAGGGGGCAAACTATGTGGTGCCTTGGGAAGAGTTCAAAACAGCTTTCCTTGATCGATTCTTTCCTCTTGAGCTTAAGGAAGCCAAATTGGCGGAGTTCATGAATTTAAAACAAGGGTCTATGAGTGTGAGGGAGTATGCCCTCAAGTTTAACCAACTTTCAAGATATGCTCCACACTTAGTTGCCGACTCACGGTCTAGAATGAACAAATTCGTGATGGGTGTGTCCGACCTAGTAAGTGAAGAATGCCGGTCCGCAATGTTGATTAGTTACATGAACTTGCCCCGCTTGATGGTCTATGCCGAACAAATGGAGGAGGAGAAGTTGAGGAAGAGGAGGGGTCATGAGGCCAAGAGGGCCCGTTTTGAGGGCAAGTTCCAATGTTGAAGTGGAGGCCGGTTTCATCAAGGCCAAGGGTCTTCTCATGCGCCCCATAGGGGGTTTGCCAATGACGTTCCAAGGGCCCAAGGTGTTGGTGGTATGGGTCGTATTGATGTATGTTCGAAGTGTGGTAAGGGCCATAGTGGCCCGTGCTTGATAAATACCGGTGCTTGCTATAGTACTGGGGAAATGGGGTACAAGGCAATGGATTGTCCTTGGAATCGCAACAAGGTTAAGGAGGTTCGTCCACAAGGTGCCAATACGGTTCCTTTGGGGAGAGGGGGCCGACAAGATGGTGCCCCAAGGCACAATCGATTTTATGCTTTGCTTGGGAGGCAAGGGGTCGATGTAGTCCCCGATGTCGTTATCGGTATGTTGAAAATCTTTGACTTTGATGCATATGCATTAATTGATCCGGGTGTCTCTCTTTCTTTTGTCACCCCCTTTGTTGCCAAAAAGTTTCATGTTGAGCCCGACTTGTTGCGTGAGTCATATAAGGTGTCTACTCCTATTGGTGCATATATTGTTGCTAGGAAGGTCTATAGAAATTGTCCTATTTGCATCTTGCATAAAATACTGCTTTGTGATCATGTTGAGTTGAACATGGTCGATTTTGATGTTGTTCTTGGGATGGATTGGTTGCATGCATACTATGCTTCTATTGATTGTAGAACCCGTAGGGTGAAGTTCCAATTCCCAAGTGAACCAATTCTTGAGTGGGAGAGCTAAAATGTGGTAGTCAAGGGTAGGTTCATCTCTTGCATTAAAGCCCGTAAGTTGATCTCTAAGGAGTGTCTCTATCACCTTGTGAGGGTTAGGGATGTGGAGTCCAAAACCCTTCTTATAGAGTCAGTTCCTGTCGTAAATGAATTCCTTGATGTCTTTCCTAATGAACTTCCCGGTGTTCCTCCCGAAAGGGAAATAGATTTTGGCATAGAACTCCTCCCCGATACTCAACTCATTTCTATTCCCCTTTATCGTATGGCCCCGGCGGAGTTAAATGAGTTGAAGGACCAATTGAGAGACTTGTTGGAGAAGGATTTTATTAGGCCAAGCCAGTCACCAAGGGGTGTACCAGTGTTGTTTGTGAAGAAAAAAGATGGGTCCCTTAGGATATGTATTGATTACCAGCAACTCAATAGGGTCACTGTCAACAATAAATATCCTTTTCCTAGGATTGATGACTTGTTCGACCAATTGCAAGGGTCTAGCCACTTCTCTAAGATTGATCTTCGGTTCGGGTATCATCAAGTGAAGGTGAGGGAGTGTGACATTCCCAAGACATCTTTCCAGACTAGGTATGTGCATTATGAATTTGTGGTCATGTCCTTTGGGTTGACCAATGCATCGGCTATCTTCATAGACCTAATGAATAGGGTCTTTAAACCCTACTTTGATTCCTTTGTTGGGGTCTTCATTAATGATATTTTAATCTATTCGCATAGCTAGGAAGAACATATGGGTCAGTTGAGGATTGTGTTGCAAAGATTGAGAGAGGAGAAGTGGTATGCAAAGTATGAAAAGTGTAAATTTTGGTTGAGGGAGGTTGCCTTCCTAGGTCATGTGGTGTCGGGGGATGGTATTACGGTGGACCCTAAGAAGACCGATGTGATTAGAAATTGGCCTAGACCATTGACCCCGTCGGATATTAGGAGCTTCTTGGGCTTAGCGGGTTACTACCGGAGATTTGTGAATTGATTTTCTTCTATTGCATCTCCGATGACTAAGTTGACACAAAAGAAGGTTGAGTTTGAGTGGACCGACGAGTGCGAAAGGTGTTTTCAAACCTTGAAAGAAAAACTTGTGTCCGCTCCTATATTGTCACTACCGGATGGGCTTGAGGGATTTGTTGTGTATTGTGATGCTTCTAGAGTTGGCTTGGGTTGTGTTCTAACGCAAAATGGTAATGTGATAGCCTATGCTTCTAGACAACTCAAAGTGCATGAAAAGAACTATCCTACGCATGATCTTGAATTAGCCGCGGTGGTGTTTGCTTTAAAGATTTGGCGTCATTACTTGTATGGGGTACATGTTGATGTGTTCACCGATCATAAAAGCCTCCAATATGTCTTCACCCAAAAATATCTCAACTTGAGACAAAGAAGGTGGCTAGAATTTCTTAAAGATTATGATATGAGTGTGCATTATCATCCCGGTAAAGCTAATGTGGTGGCGGATGCTTTGAGTAGGGTGTCTATGGGTAGTCTAGCTCATGTTAATATGGGTGATAGGAAAATGGCTAGGGAGGTGCATCGGTTGTCTAGGTTGGGGGTTAGGTTGGAAGAGGTTGGTAATGGTGGTGTGGTCGTTGTTGATGGTGCTAGGTCTTCCTTGGTTGATGAGGCGATAGCAAAACAAGATCTTGACTCTTCCTTGTTAGAATTGAAGGCCTTGGTGAAAGACGGCAAAGTGGAAGTTTTCTCCCAAGGGGGAGATGGTGCCCTTAGGTACCAAGGTAGGTTGTGTGTGCCTTGTGTTGATGGTTTGAGGGAGAAAATTCTTCAGGAGGCTCATAATTCGTCCTACTCCATCCACCCAGGTTCCACCAAAATGTTTAGCGATTTGAGGGATGTGTATTGGTGGGGAGGCATGAAGAAGGACATTGCCAAATTCGTCTCCGGTTGTCATAGTTGTCAACAAGTCAAGGCCGAACATCAAAGGCCAGGTGGTCTAACCAAGACATAGAAATTCCTACTTGGAAGTGGGAGAAAATTAACTTGGATTTTGTAGTTGGTTTACCCAAGACTAGAAATGGTTTTGATTCTATTTGGGTGGTGGTTGATAGGATGACAAAATCGGCTCATTTTCTACCAGTAAAGACAACATATGGGGCTGAAGATTATACAAGGTTTTATATTCATGACTTGGTAAGGTTGCATGGGATTCCTCTATCCATCATATCGGACCGTGGTACTCAATTTACTTCACACTTTTGGAAGTCCTTTCAAAGGGGTCTAGGTATGAGAGTTAAGCTTACTACGGCCTTTCACCCGCAAACAGATGGACAAGCCGAAAGGACAATCCAAACACTTGAGGATATGCTTAGGGCTTGTTTATTGGAGCTTAAGGGTAGTTGGGATGATCTTCTTCCATTGATTGAGTTTGGCTATAACAATAGCTATCATTCTAGCATCGGTATGGCTCTTTTTGGGGCTCTCTATGGGAGGCGTTGTAGATCACCGGTTAGGTGGTTTGAGGTTGGTGAGGTGGCCTTGTTAGGACCAGATCTATTTATGGAGGCTCTTGAGAAGGTTAGGATGATTAGAGAAAGGTTGAAGATGACCTAAAGTCGCCAAATGTCCTATTCCGATGTGAGGAAAAAGGCTCTTGAATTCCGAGTTGGTGATTGGGTCTATTTGAAGGTTTCACCCAAGAAGGGTGTGGTTCATTTTGGTAAGAAGGGCAAGTTGAGCCCAAGATACGTGGGTCCTTTATAAGGTGATGAGGAGAATTGGCAAGGCAGCTTATGAGTTGGAATTACCTAGTGAAATGGATTTGGTTCATCCGGTATTTCATGTGTCTATGTTGAGGAAGTGTGTGGAGGATCCGAATGCCATTGTGCCTCTTGATGTTGTGGGTGTTGTTGAAGATAATTTGACCTATGAAGATGTTCCAGTCCAGATTTTAGATAGACAAGTGAAGAGGTTGAGAAACAAAGATGTGGCTTCCGTTAAAGTCCTTTGGAGAAATCAACAAGTTGAAAGTGCTACTTGGGAGGCCGAAGCGGACATGCAAAGGCGATATCCTTATCTTTTCCACTCCACTCAAGACTAAGGTATTGATCTTAGCCCTTTATAAAATCTCAGGTCTTAAGTTCAGCCCACATGTCATTGCATATATTCATGTTTAAGTTGACAAGTTCATTGTGGTTTTACACCTATGTTGAGGTTTTTGAAATAAGGTGTAAGTGCATTGTTGCGTCCTTATGTGGGCTGAAATTGCCATGTTTATGTCTCTCATGTACGTTTCTTTAACATTCGGGGACGAATGTTCCCAAGAGGGAGATATTGAAACGACCCCAAAAATGCCTGAAAATGTGCTTCAGAAACACCTATAATTGTAATTTCCATATATCTCAAAATCTGTGCATGATTTCGAAAATTTGACTTTATATTCTTATTCATGGTGTCAAATTGAGTGGGGGATGGGCCTAACCCAAATTTTAGAGCAACCGTATCAAAATTCGAAAATCGCTAAAATACGATTTGGAGGGTCAACTTTAAAGGGGCATATCTCTTAGCACACAAGGAACTGTAAGGGCCACAATCTATTAAATTAAAGCTCTTCGAGTTAGCTTTCCAACGCACTTGTTTTCACTTCATTCCGAGTTAGAATGAGGAAGTTATGACCATTTTCGTAAAACCTGTCTGTGTAGATTTGCAATTTCCAGTGAGCTATTTTTTTTCTCCTTAAGCTTCATTTTTTTTTGAGGCTAATTGTTGGGGAAGTTTTTTATAAAAAGGGGATATTTCCCATACTTAACCATTTTTAACTTCAAAAACACTCTAAGCCCTCTCCAAAATTCCACCAAGATCCTCAACCAAATTCAAAGATCTCAAGCTCTAATTCCGAATTCAAGACTCAACCTCAAGCTTCAATTCTCCATTCCAATCTTCATCAAGGATTCTCCAAAGTTGAGGTATGTGGTTTGATTGTGGAAATCTTCCTTTCCACAAGTCCAACCATTTATCCTCTATTACTACGTCAAGTTTATGGGTCCTTATGATTATTTACGAACTCTTGAAGTATGGAATTACTACTACACTCCCTATTATGGTCTATTTTGCATATTACTTGAAATGGAATTATTATGTGATGTTTATGGTTTTCATGCTTTCACGATCAAATTATGAAGGTTGATATATATATATATATATATGTATGTTGTTGGTGGGTTGATTTATATGGATTTTTGAATTGGTTGAATTTAGTACTCTTGAAATACATGATTTTATTTACATGAACAGTAGCCCACCATGTGTTTGATAAAATGCCCATTTATAGAATTCTTAGGAAATGAAAGGTCCAATGTACGTCCTATGAGTCGGATGGTTATATAATTACTGAAATGAAGATGAAATAGACACATGTATATGATTTTCTCTATATAAGTGTTGTGAGTCGACCAAGCCTAGCTCGGGGGGTTGTAGGCTCGGGTAAGCGTATCGAGGGGTTGGTACCTTGGTTGCCTAGTACGGGATGTAGTAGTCCCGTATAACCATATCGAGGGGTTTGCACCTTGGTCCCTAGCTCGGGGGGTGGTAGACCCGGGTAACCACGTTGAGGGGTTTGTACCTCTTTCGCCTCTCCAAGGGGGTGGTAGGCTTTGGAAATACTATATTGATGGTCACTCGCCACACATGTACTACATTCCACTAAATATGATTTTTTTGTAAGCATCATTATACATATCATCTCATTAATATGCTATCTATCGGGTATGATTATGCATTTTTTCTATGATGTCCATCTATTGTTGCATTGCATTGCATCCCATATACTTGGTACATTCAAACGTACTAATGCATACTCAATGCCTACATGATGTCACCTTGTAGGGACCGGAGCACCGCTTTACCATCCTCCTCCGCTTGGCTAATACGAATTTATATCGAGGTTGTTGGTGAGTCCTCCATTCCGGGGACGTTGCTTATGATCTATTGCTATGTATAAGACTTTTCCTTTTTAGTTATGTATTGACTATGAGGGTGAGCCTGGTAGTTTGTCTTGGTCCCCGCTAAGTACCTATGTTTAGAGGTGGTGTTAGACTAGTTGTGTATTATTCTTGAGCTTGACTCATCTATGGTATTTATGTATCATTCTTTTTTTTTCTTGCTCCCTTTGTCCCGATTTTCCCCTTGATTATGCTTATCGCTTATGGACATTTTAATTGCTTCCGCGACCAAGGATGTGTAATGATATGCTATGAGGCTTGTTTGGGGTTTCTTCGGGTTCCCTATTCGCCAGTTACGTCTAGGCCCTAGGCTTGAGTCGTGACAAACTTGGTATTAGAGCACTAGGTTGATAGATCCTCGGAGTCCAACACACCGCGTTGATTAGAGTCCGATTCGTGGTTGTGTTGTGCACCACAACTATCAGTAGGAGGCTATGAGATGTTTTAGGAAATGTTTCCCTTCTCCATGTTCTAAGTTGTGCTGTAGAATTGAATTATGTTTTTCCCTAACGGTTGTTCTTTGCTATGCTAGATCATGCCTAATACAAGAGGAAGATGAGCCCGCACACCCGAGGGACAACCAACCAATGGGGATCTTCGGGATGCCCTTACTTTATTTGCACAAGCTATGGCTAATCAAGCCAACCACGGGGCCCAAGCCCCTCAGGCTCCGACCCCGGCATCTCAGGTGAGCGACTTCGTGCGGATGAATCCCCCGTATTTCTATGGGTCTAAGTTAGACGAAGACCCTCAAGAGTTCATTGATGAAGTCCAAAAGATATTAGCTATCATAGGCGTGAGGTCAGAAAATAAGGTGGAGTTGGTGGCCTACCAACTAAAAGGGGTGGCCCAAATATGGTACAACTAATGGAAGAAAGTGAAGGGGGCAAACTATGTGGTTCCTTGGGAAGAGTTCAAAATGGCTTTCCTTAATCGATTCTTTCCTTTTGAGCTTAGGGAAGCCAAATTGGTGGAGTTCATGAATTTAAAACAAGGGTCTATGAGTGTGAGGGAGTATGCCCTCAAGTTTAACCAACTTTCAAGATATGCTCAACACTTGGTTGCCGACTCACGGTCTAGAATGAACAAATCCGTGATGGGTTTGTCCGACCTAGTGAGTGAAGAATACCGGTCCACAATGTTAATTAGTGACATGGACTTGTCCCACTTGATGGTCTATGCCGAACAAATGGAGGAGGAGAAGTTGAGGAAGAGGAGGGGTCGTGAGGCCAAGAGGGCCCATTGTGAGGGCAAGTTCCAAAGTCGAAAGGGAGGCCGGTTTCATCAAGGCCAAGGGTCTTCTCATATGCCCCTTAAGGGGGTTTGCCAATGACCTTCCAAGGGCCCAAGGTGTTGGTGGTATGGGTCGTATTGATGTATGTTCGAAGTGTGGTAAGGGCCATGGTGGCTCGTGCTTGAGAAATACCGGTGCTTGCTACAGTTGTGGGGAAATGGGGCACAAGGCAATGGATTGTCCTCGGAATCGCAACAGGGTTAAGGAGGTTCGTCCACAAGGAGCCAATGTGGTTCCTTTGGGGAGAGGGGGCCGACAAGATGGTGCCCCAAGGCACAATCGATTTTATGCTTTGCATGGGAGGGAAGGGGTCGATGTAGTCCCCGACGCCGTTATCGGTATGTTGAAACTCTTTAACTTTGATGCATATGTATTAATTGATCCGGGTGCCTCTCTTTCTTTTGTCACCCCCTTTGTTGCCAAAAAGTTTCATGTTGAGCCCGACTTGTTGCGTGAGTCATATAAGGTGTCTACTCTTATTGGTGCATATATTATTGCCAGGAAGGTCTATAGAAATTGTCCTATTTGCATTTTGCATAAAATACTGCCTTGTGATCTTGTTGAGTTGAACATGGTCGATTTTGATGTTGTTCTTGGGATGGATTAGTTGCATGCATGCTATGCTTCCATTGATTGTAAAACCCATATGGTCAAGTTCCAATTCCCAAGTGAACCCATTCTTGAGTGGGAGAGCCAAAATGTGGTAGTCAAGGGTAGGTTCATCTCTTGCATTAAAGCCCGTAAGTTGATCTTTAAGGGGTGTCTCTATCACCTTGTGAGCGTTAGAGATGTGGAGTCCAAAACCCTTCTTATAGAGTCGGTTCCGACCGTAAATGAATTCCTTGATGTCTTTCCTAATGACCTTTCCGGTGTTCCTCCCGAAAGGGAAATAGATTTTGGCATAGACCTCCTCCCCGATACTCAACCCATTTCTATTCCCCCTTACCGTATGGCCCCGATGGAGTTAAAGGAGTTGAAGGAACAATTGAGGGACTTGTTGGAGAAGGGTTTTATTAGGCCTAGTCAATCACCATGGGGTGCACCGTTGTTGTTTGTGAAGAAGAAAGATGGGTCCCTTGGGATGTGTATTGATTACCGACAACTCAATAGGGTCACCGTCAAGAATAAATATCCTCTTCCTAGGATTGATGACTTGTTCGACCAATTGCAAGGGGCTAGCCACTTCTCTAAGATTGATCTTCGGTCCGGGTATCATCAAGTGAAGGCGAGGGAGTGTAACATTCCCAAGACAGCCTTCCGGACTAGGTATGGGCATTATGAATTTTTGGTTATGTCCTTTGGGTTGACCAATACACCGGGTATCTTCATGGACCTAATGAATAGGGTCTTTAAACCCTACCTTGATTCCTTTGTTGTGGTCTTCATTGATGATATTTTAATCTATTCCCATAGCGAGGAAAAACATATGGGTCACTTGAGGGTTGTGTTGCAAAGATTGATAGAGGAGAAGTTGTATGCCAAGTATGAAAAGTGTGAATTTTGGTTGAGGGAGGTTGCCTTCCTAGGTCATATGGTGTCGGGGGATGGTATTAAGGTGGACCCTAAGAAGACCGATGTGATTAGAAATTGGCCTAGGCCATTGACCCCGTCGGATATTAGGAGCTTCTTGGGCTTAGCGGGTTACTACCGGAGATTTGTGAATTGGTTTTCTTCTATTGCTTCTCCCATGACTAAGTTGACACAAAAGAAGGCTAAGTTTGAGTGGACCGACGAGTGCGAAAGGAGTTTTCAAACCTTGAAAGAAAAACTTGTGTCCGCTCCTATATTGTCACTACCGAATGGGCTTGAGGGATTTGTTGTGTATTGTGATGCTTGTAGAGTTGGCTTGGGTTGTGTCCTAATGCACAATGGTAAGGTGATAGCCTATGCTTCTAGACAACTCAAAGTGCATGAAAAGAACTATCCTATGCATGATCTTGAATTAGCCGCGGTGGTGTTTGCTTTAAAGATTTGGCGTCATTACTTGTATGGGATACATGTTGATGTGTTCACCGATCATAAGAGCCTCCAATATGTCTTCACCCAAAAAGATCTCAACTTGAGACAAAGAAGGTGGCTAGAATTTCTTAAAGATTATGATATAAGTGTGCATTATCATCCCGGTAAAGCTAATGTGGTGGCGGATGCTTTGAGTTGGGTGTCTATGGGTAGCCTAGATCATGTTAACAGGGGTGATAGGGAAATGGCTAGGGAGGTGCATCGGTTGGCTAGGTTGGGGGTTAGGTTGGAAGAGGTTGGTAATGGTGGTGTGGTCGTTGTTGATGGTGCTAGGTCTTCCTTGGTTGATGAGGCGATAGCAAAACAAGATCTTGACTCTTCCTTGTTAGAATTGAAGGCCTTGGTGAAAGAGGGCAATGTGGAAGTTTTTTCCCAAGGGGGAGATGGTGCCTTTAGGTACCTAGGTAGGTTGTGTGTGCCTTGTGTTGATGGTTTGAGGGAGAAAATTCTTGAGGAGGCTCATAATTCTTCCTACTCCATCCACCCCGGTTCCATCAAAATGTATATAGATTTGAGGGATGTGCATTGGTGGGGAGGCATAAAGAAGGACATTGCCAAATTCGTCTCCGGTTGTCATAGTTGTCAACAAGTCAAGGCCGAACATCAAAGGCCGGGTGGTCTAACCCTTCCTACTTGGAAGTGGGAGGAAATTAACATGGATTTTGTAGTTGGTTTACCCAAAACTAGAAAGGGTTTTGATTCTATTTGGGTGGTGGTTGATAGGATGACAAAATCGGCTCATTTTCTACCGGTAGAGACAATATATGGGGCAGAAGAGTACGCAAGGTTATATATTCATGACTTGGTAAGGTTGCATGGGATTCCTCTATCCATCATATCGGACCGTGGTACGCAATTTACTTCACACTTTTGGAAGTCCTTTCAGAGGGGTCTAGGTACGAGAGTTAAGCTTACTACGGCCTTTCACCCGCAAACGGATGGACAAGCCGAAAGGACTATCCAAACACTTGAGGATTTGCTTAGGGCTTGTGTATTGGAGCTTAAGGGTAGTTGGGATGATCATCTTCCATTGATTGAGTTTGCCTATAACAATAGCTATCATTCTAGCATCGGTATGACTCCTTTTGAGGCTCTCTATGGGAGGCATTGTAGATCACCGGTTAGGTGGTTTGAGGTTGGTGAGGTGGCCTTTTTAGGACCAGATCTAGTTATGGAGGCTCTTGAGAAGGTTAAGATGATTAGAGAAAGGTTGAAGATGACCCAAAGTCGCCAAAAGTCCTATGCCGATGTGGGGAGAAGGGCTCTTGAATTCCGAGTTGGTGATTGGGTCTATTTGAAGGTGTCACCCATGAAGGGTGAGGTTTGTTTTGGTAAGAAGGGCAAGTTGAGCCCAAGATACGTGGGTCCTTATAAGGTTATGAGGAGAATTGGCAAGGTAGCTTATGAGTTGGAATTGCCTAGTGAAATGGATTTGGTTCATCCGGTATTTCATGTGTCTTTGTTAAGAAAGTGTGTGGGGGATCCGAATGCCATTGTGCCTCTTGATGTTGTGGTTGTTGTTGAAGATAATTTGACCTATGAAGAGGTTCAAGTCCAAATTTTAGATAGACAATTGAAGAGGTTGAGAAACAAAGATGTGGCTTCCGTTAAAATCTTTTGGAGAAATCAACAAGTTGAAAGTACTACTTGGGAGGCCGAAGCGGACATGCAAAGGCGATATCCTTATCTTTTTCACTCCACTCAAGCCTAAGGTATTGATCTAAGCCCTTCATAAAATCTCAGGTCTTAATTTCAGCCCCCTTGTCATTGCATACATTCATGTTTAAGTTGACAAGTTCATTGTGGTTTTACAACTATGTTGAGGTTTTTGAAATAATGTGTAAGTGCATTGTCGCATCCTTATGTGGGCTGAAATTGCCATGTTTGTGTTTCTCATGTACATTTCTTTAACATTCGGGGACGAATGTTCCCAAGGGGGAGATATTGAAACGACCCCAAAAATGCTCGAAAATGTGCTTCGGAAGCACCTATAATTGTAATTTCCATATATCTCAAAGTTTGTGCATGATTTCGGAAATTCGACTTCATATTCTTCTTCATGGAGTCAAATTGAGTGGGCGATGGGCCTAACCCAAATTTTAGAGCAACCATATCAAAATTTGAAAATCGTAAAAATGCGATTTGGAGGGTCAACTTTAGAGGGGCATATCTCTTACAACATAAGGAACTGGAAGGGCCACAACCTATTCAATTAAAGCTCTTTGAGTTAGCTTTCCAACGCACTTGGTTTCACCTCATTCTGAGTTAGGATGAGGGAGTTATGACCATTTTCGTAAAATCTGTCTGTGCAGATTTGCAATTTCCAGTGAGCTATTTTTTTTCTCCTTAAGCCTCATTTTTTTTTTGAGGCTAAGTGTTGGGGACGTTTTTTATAAAAAGGGGCTATCTCCCATACTTAGCCATTTTTAACTTCAAAAACACTCACGAAGCCCTCTCCAAAATTCCACCAAGATCCTCAACCAAATTCAAAGATCTCAAGCTCTAATTCCGAATTCAAGACTCAACCTCAAGCTTCAATTCTCCATTCCAATCTTCATCAAGAATTCTCCAAAGTTGAGGTATGTGGGTTTGATTGTGGAAATCTTCCTTTCCACAAGTCCAACCATTTATCCTCTATTACTACTTTAAGTTTATGGGTCCTTATGGTTATTTACGAACTCTTGAAGTATGGAATTACTACTACACACCCTATTATGGTCTATTTTGCATATTACATAAAATAGAATTATTATGTGATGTTTATGGTTTTCATGCTTCCACGATCAAATTATGAAGGTTGATATATATATATATATATATATATATGTTGTTGGTGGGCTGATTTTTATGGATTTTGGAATTGGTTGAACTTAGTACTCTTGAAATACATGATTTTATTTACATGAACAGTAACCCACCATGTGTTTGATAAAATGCCCATTTATAGAATTTTTAGGAAATGAAAGGTCCAATGTACGTCCTATGAGTCAGATGGTTATATAATTACTGAAATGAAGATGAAATGGACACATGTATATGATTTTCTCTATATAAGTGTTGTGAATCGTCCAAGCCTAGCTCGGGGGGTTGTAGGCCCGGGTAAGCGTATCGAGGGGTTGGTACCTTGGTTGCCTAGTACGGGGGATAGTAGGCCCGTATAACCATATCGAGGGGTTTGTACCTTGGTCCCTAACTCGGGGTGTGGTAGGCCCGGGTGACCACATTGAGGGGTTTGTACCTCTTTCGCCTCTCCAAGGGGGTGGTAGGCCTTGGAAATACTATATTGATGGTCACTCGCCAAACATGTACTACGCCCCACTAAATATGATTTTTTTATAAGCATCATTATACATATCATCTTATTAATATGCTATCTATCAGGTATGATTATGCATTTTGCCTATGATGTCCATCTATTGTTGCATTGCATTGCATCCCATATACTTAGTACATTCAAACGTACTAATGCATACTCTATGCATTCATGATGTCACCATGTAGGGACCGGAGCACCGCTTGACCATCCTCCTCCGCGTGGCTAATATGAATTTCTATCGAGGTTATTGGTGAGTCCTCCGTTCTGGGGACGTTGCTTATGATCTCTTGCTATGTAGAAGACTTTTTCTTTTTATATATGTATTGACTATGAGGGTGAGCCCGGTAGTTTGTCTTGGCCCCCGCTAAGTACCTATGTTTAGAGGTGGTGTTAGCCTATGTTGTGTTTAGCATTCCAACTCGCATACTCGTACATTCAATGTACTGATGCCAATTGGCCTGCATCTTATTATGATGTAGATACATGTAACCAAGATCATCACCCAGCACATCGTTGATTCTAGTTGAGCTCCAGAGTTTGTTGGTTAGCCTCCTTGCTTTCGGAGGATCCCTTATTATTGCTTTTCAGTAGTTAGTTCATTAGGATGTCGTGGGTCTTGTCCTGACATCCATCTCAGTTATTAAAGGCTTCATAGATAGACAGTCTGGTACTTCATTTGTATTTGTCTTATTTTTGACTTATGTTCAGTTTTGAGTTGCCACTTTGGTTAAGTTAAATGTTTATTTCTAAAAAATTATGAGTTTAGTTTGAGACAACTGAGTTATCTTGCATTTGAGTTCTTTTCTTAATGCTTAAAGTCTTCCGCTGAGTAAGTAAGCCATCCAAGGGTTCACTTAGGGCCAGTAATGGTTCTCGAGTGCCAGTCCCGCCTAGGGTGTATGTTCGGGGAGTGACAAAGTTGGTATCAGAGCACAGAGTTCAAGAGTCCCAGGGAGTCTATGAAGCCATGTCTATAGAGTCTTAGTTATCGGTGTGAAGCTCGCCACATCTATAATGAGGAGGCGGCAACATTTAGGAAATTCCTTTACTTCTTTCATACTCATTTCGTGCGTTAGAGTTTTATCTCTAAAATTTTTCTTTCTAACCTGTGCTTGCGCGTAGCCGATTGTGAGTTGGACTATTTTGAGAGTTCTTTCATGGGGCTTTTCTTTCCCCGTGAGCTAAGAGTAGCAAATATATGGTTGTCGACATGAGGAACAGGATGAGTTTATTCGTTGTTGGGTTTCCTTGTTTATCAGATAAGAAAGGTGAGGAAGCCATACTAATAGGTGACATGGGCATAGCGAGGCTGATGATCCATGTGCAACAAGTTGAGGAGGAAAAGCTGAGGGATAGAGAAGGGTTTAAGAATAAGAGGGCTAAGGCATCAGGGAGTGAATCTAGGCAGCAAAAGAGTAATGCGAACCAATCTTCTTTCCAACATAAGTAGAAGGGACCTGCTCCATCATCTGCTAGTGCACTTGCACCAAAGAAACAAATGTGAGTACAATAGTTAGAATTCCCAGAATTTCAGAGCTAGACCTGCACAGTCACAAGGTAGTATGGAACAATGGGGTACTAAAATTCCTGCGTGTGCTAAGTGTGGTAAGAATCACTCAAAGATGTGTTGTGATGGCCCCACTGGATGTTTCAAGTGTGGCCAAAATGGTCATTTCATGCAAGAATGTCCAAAGAACTAGCAAGGTAATGGTAATGGGGGCAATAAAGCCCAATCTTCTTCAGTAGCGCCACCAGACAGAGCTGTACCTAGAGGAGTTACTTCCAGTACTGGTGGAGGAGTAAACCGCCTTTACTCGATCACTAGTCGTCAAGAGCAAGAGAACTCTCGAGATGTTGTCACTGGTATGATCAAAGTCTTTTCTCTTGATGTTTATGCTTTGCTAGACCCAGAAGCAAGTTTATATTTTGTAACCTCTTATGTTAAAAATAATTTTGATGGTCTTCTTGAGAAACTTGGTGAACCTTTCTGTGTTTTTACACCTGTTGGGGAGTCTATTATAGCTGAGCGAGGGTATCGTGATTGTGTCATTTCCATCAATCATAAGAGCACCATGACTGATTTAATTGAGTTAGACATGGTAGACTTTGATGTCATTCAAGGAAAGGACTGGCTTCATGCCTCTTATGCGTCAATAGATTGTAGAACTCGAGTTATCAAGATCCAGATTCCTAATGAGCCAGTCTTATAGTGGAAAAGTAGTTCAACAGTGCCTAGGGGTTGCTTCATTTCATACCTTAAGGCAAGAAAATTAGTTTTTACGGGTTGTGTTTATCACTTAGTCCGAGTTAATGACTCTAGTTTTGAGATACCTCCCATTCAGTCAGTTCCTATAGTAAAAGAGTTTCCAGAATTCTTTCCAGATGATCTACCTGGAGTCCCTCTCGAGAGAGAAATAAACTTCGGCATAGACATTCTTACCGATTCTCGTCCCATCTCTATTTCGCCATATCCAATGGCACCGGCAGAGTTGAAAGAGCTTAAAGAACAGTTGAAAGATTTGCTAATTAAGGGTTTCAGTCGACCAAGTGTCTCACCTTGGGGTGCTCCAGTTTTATTTGTGAGAAAGAAGGATGGTTCCCTTAGGATGTGTATAGATTACCGTCAGTTTACCAAGGTTACCATCAAGAACAAGTATCCTCTTTCGAGAATTGATGATTTTTTCAATCAACTTCAGGGTTCTTCTTGTTTTTCTAAGATTGACCTTCTATCTGGCTACCATAAGTTGAAAGTAAGAGAGTCTGATATTTCAAAGACAATATTCATGACCCGTTATGGTCATTATGAGTTTATGGTCATGTCATTTCATTTAACGAATGTACCCACAGCGTCCATGAACCTTATGAATAGAGTATTCAAGCCTTATTTTGATATGTTTGTTATCGTTTTCATTGATGACATTCTAATCTATTCTAGGAATGAGGAAGATCATGCTAGCCATCTCAGAATTGTTCTTCAGACTTTGAAAGATAAATAGTTATATGCCAAGTTCTCTAAGTGTGAGTTTTGGCTTGAATTTGTGGCATTTTTGGGCCACATAGTTTCCGGTAATCGAATTAGAGTTGATACCCAAAAGATAGATGCAATACAAAATTGTCCTAGACCCACATCTTCAACTGACATTAGGAGTTTCTTGGGTTTGGCTGGATATTATAGAAGATTCGTAGAGGGGTTCTCATCTATTTCATCCCCTTTGACCAAGTTGACTCATAAAACAGTGAAGTTTCAATGGTCTGAAGCTTGTGAGAAAAACTTTCAGTGATTGAAAAAGAGGTTGACTACTGCCCAATTTTGACCTTACCAGAAGGTACGCAAGGATTTGTGGTGTATTGTGATCCGTCTAGAGTGGGCTTGGATTTTGTGTTAATGCAAAATGACAAAGTTATAGCTTATGCCTCCAGACAGTTGAAAGTTCATGAGAAGAATTACCCAACCCATGACTTAGAGTTGACTGCTATAGTATTTGCTTTGAAGATATGGCATCATTATTTGTATGGCGTTCATGTAGATGTATTTACTAATCACAAGAGTCTTCAGTATGTGTTTACTCATATAGAACTTAATCTCAGATAAATGAGGTGGTTAGAATTACTCAAGGATTAGGCCATGACTATTCTTTACCACCCAGGTAAGGCTAATGTTGTTTCTGATGCTTTAAACAGGTTGTCTATGGGTAGTACCACCATGTTGAGGAAGAAAAGAGAGAGTTAGCAAAAGATGTGCATAGACTTGCACTCTTAGGAGTCCGACTGATGGATTCTATAGAAGGAGGAGTAGTGGTGATGAATGGGGTTGAATCTTCATTAGTGTCAGAGGTTAAAGAAAAGCAAGACCAAGATCCTATTTTGCTTGAATTGAAGGCAAATGTTCATAAGCAAAAAGTATTAGCTTTTGAACAAGGGGGAGATGGCGTATTGAGATATCAAGGTAGATTGTATTTACCAATGGTAGGTGGACTCCAAGAGAGGATCATGGAAGAAGCTTATAGCTCCAGATATTCTATTCATCCGGGTTCCACAAAGATGTATCGCGATTTGAGAGAAGTCCATTAGTGAAGTAGCGTGAAGAAGGGCATTGCAAATATGTTGCTAAGTGTCCAAATTGCTAACAAGTTAAAATAGAGAACTAAAGGTCCGGTGGTTTGGCCTAGAATATAGAACTTCTGGAATGGAAGTGGGATAGCATTAATATGGATTTCATCACGGGTTTTCTAAGGTCTCGCAAATAGCATGATTCGATATGGGTGATTGTTGATAGATTGACAAAATCAGCCCGCTTTTTGCCAGTAAATAGTACCCACACAACATAAGATTATACCAAGATGTACCTTCAAGAAGTGGTTAGACTTCATGGAGTTCTGGTCTCCATTATTTCAGACAGAGGTGCGCAATTTACCGCACAGCTTTGGAAGTTATTCCAAAAAGGCTTGGGTTCAAATGTGAACTTAAATACTTCATTTCATCCTCAGATAGATTGGCAAGAAGAGCACATTATTCAGACCTTAGAAGACATGTTGAGGGCCTATGTGATTAATTTCAAAGGTAATTGGGATGATTACCTACCCCTTATTGAATTTTCTTACGACAATAGTTACCACTGTAGCATCCAAATGGCTCCGTATATAGCTCTTTATGGGAGGAGATGTAGATCTCCTACTGGATGGTTTAAAGTTGGTGAAGCTGGGTTGATAGGACCTGATTTAGTTCATCAAACTATGGAGAAGGTGAAAGTGATTCAAGAGAGGTTGAAAATGGCGCAGAGTTGTCATAAATCCTACACTGATGTTATGAGAAGGGAGTTAGAGTTTGAAGTAAATGATTAGGTGTATTTGAAAGTTTCACCCATGAAAGGTGTTATGAGATTTGGTTAGAAGGGGAAGCTTAGTCTCTGGTATATTGGCCTTTTCAAAATATCGAAAAGGGTAGATAATGTAGCTTATGAGTTGGAGCTACCACAAGAGTTAGTTGTGGTTCATTCGGTATTCCACATCTCCATGTTGAAGAAGTCCATGGGCAATCCTTCATTGATCATACTAATCGAAAATATTGGGATTAATGATAGCTTGTTTTATGGGGAGATTCCTGTTCAGATTCTAGATCGTCAGGTTCGCAAATTGAGAACAAAAGAGGTAGCGTCAGTCAAAGTTCTTTGGATGAATCAGTTTGTTGAGGAAGCTACTTGGGAAGCTGAGGAGAATATGAAGAAGAGATATCCACATCTCTTCGAATCCGGAGAATTTCCAAATTAAGGTACTAATCCTTTTCTTGGTATTTATTTATAAGTTGGCATGTTGTTTTTGCAATTGCTTGTTGGGTGTTTGAACTGACTAGTTGATGTTACACCCTTAGCCTAATAAGAGTAATCTCATTCGAGGATGAATGTTCTCAAGGGGGAGATATTGGAACATCTCTTAAATTGAAATAACTAGGAGGAAGTCAAGAATTGGAAATAATGATTTTAGGAAATAATAAAAATCTGGAAATTTTTTAATGTAAGTTAAGAATGAGTTTTGGGTCAACTTCAAACGACCATAACTCCTAGATCAAGATGATTTAGGTGTATTTCCAGATACCATAGGAAATATCATTGAATTATCTTGCAAACGCCACCGAGTTTGCTGGATTCCGAGTTCGTATGAGTGAGATATGCTCTTTGGAAGTTGGGCTGTTTAGATAAGGAAAGTCTAATCCGGATTTTGGTAGGGTATTTTAGTCTTTTCCTTACCCCAATTGTTTTAATTCATTTTTAGGAGTTTCAATGGGGTAAAATCAGATTTTAGTCAGTTTAGGAAGTTGAAGTTCACGCTAGGGCATGGAGAATCGTCAAGAACATTTAAGTTGATTATGGATCTCGCCAAGGATTCAATCCTATGAGGTATGTGAGATCACATAGCATTGGGTTAGTTCACCCACACGTCAATCATGATTCAATTTAGCGAAGTTTATTAGATTTTAAAGTAAATCCTTTGAGTTCTTGATGAAATTCGTTTGAATTCTTGTGGGTTGTGTTGTTGGAGTTTTCTTGAGATTTGAATCATGTTTCCGAGTGTAATTTTGAGTTGAATTTGTTATATATTGAGGGTATAAATGATTGTAAGTGTTTGGGGAAAGAACTAAGTGAAATTAGAGGGTTTAGAGATGAAAAACAGAGAAGAAAAGTTAGGGAACACCTGGGGAGGGTCTTGGTGCGCCGCGCCTCTCAGAGCTCGAAAGAGGGGTCTGTGAACTTTGACCTCTGGGCGCCGTGCAAGCCTGAGAGCCCCAAGTCAGTTTCAGAACTTTAAGGGCTGGCGCCCCGTGCCTCTCAGAGCGCTAGGGACGCCATTTCTTCCCATTCTTTCCCCACCTATTCGTACTAGTTCCTTACCAACGTACCTATATTTTCTAGTTGATTCCAACACTCTAAGGTAGGTCTTTACATCATGAAATAATCCATAAACATGAGATCATGAACCTTGAATCCATAATTCAATTAATGGAAAGTTAAGAGTCAAGTCAAGAAAAGTTTATAAAGTTTTCAAAAGTCTTTTACAAACGTTTTAACTTTGTTTTAAGACTTAAAGTTCAACTTGAGTTAAGAGTAAAGTTCATTCTTCAAAGTTTATATGGGAACTCAGTATTCCCAAAAGTTAATAAATGTTTTCACATTTGAGCAAGAAAGGGAACATCGATTCCAAGAGAGCTTTTAAGCTAAGTTTTGAGTAATTATCTCAAACCAAAGAAAGAAGTTTGTTTTAAAAACATATGAGCTAAGTATATTTTGGGAGTAGTATTGAGCACCATTTGGGGATGCGAGTTTATATTAACTCAAGTCTCCATAAACTATGTAGCCATCATGGGTAGTAAAGGATCATACTTTTTTTATGACTCCTTAAGTTGCTTTTTAGCATAGACTAGTGGATCCACTTAGTTAAGGTGTTCCATATGATGGCAAAGTATAGGACAGTTCTGGTAGCGTGGGCAAGACGATGTATCATGACTTAGGCTCATAGTGGTGGTTGTTGGTTAGAGAATCTCCCACAAAAATTATATTGCTTTATTAGATGAGTAAAGTTGAGTTTGTTATTGCATTTTCTTTAACGAACTAAGATGTTTTCCACTGTTTTACAATCTTTCTATATATTGCATATGTTTTATTGATTTATGTTGAGTAAAGCGAAGGTAAGTGTTCCTTTCATATTCATTTCAAGCCTATGTTGTGTTTAGCATTCCAACTCGCATACTAGTACTTTCAATGTACTGATGCCAGTTGACCTGCATCTTATTATGATGCAAATATAGGTAACCAAGATCATCACCCAGCGCATAGTTGATTTTAGTTGAGCTCCAGAGGTTGTTGGTGACCCTCCTTGCTTCGAGAGGATCCCTTTTTATTGGTTTTTAGTATTTAGTTCATTAGGATGTCGTGGGTCTTGTCCCAACATCCATCTCAGTTAATAGAGGCTTCATAGATAGACAGTCAGTTAGTTCATTTGTCTTTATCTTGTTATTGACTTATGTTTAGTTTTGAGTTGCCACTTTGGCTAAGTGAAATGTTTATTTCTAAAACAATATGAGTTTAATTTGAGACAGTTGAATTATCTTGCATTTGAGTTCTTTTCTTAATGATTAAAGTCTTCCGCTGAATAAGTAATCCTTGGCAAGGGTTCGCTTGGGACCAACAATGGTTCTAGAGTGATAGTCCTACCTAGGGTGTAGGCTCGGGGCGTGACATAATCATGCTCAAATCTTGGTTAAAATTCTTTCTCAAACTCCTTCTTACTCTCTCAAATACTCTGATTAAGAAAACAATGTTGGCCTTAAAAGATTCTCAGAATTTGTAATTCAAAATAGGGTTCATGCTCAAATATAGATATGAAGAACTCAACTCAAGGATCTCATTAACAATACGGAAAAACTCAATACTCAAATTTCAAGGATACTACTCATCTCAAGAATACTCAATTAGTAGGGTTCATGTTGAAATATAGACATGCACGAATCAACTCAAGAATCTCAATGCATAAAATATATAATTTCAATAATTAGAAATATAATTTTTAAAAGAATCAGGAGCTCAAGAACTCAGAACTCAACATCAACTCATCTCAAGATTACTGAAATTTAAAAATAGAACTCTAGATTACTATGTTACTAATTTGAAAGTAGATGTAGGGCGTGAGAACGAATTATTCCAACACTATGATAGCCTTACATAACTAGTACAACAAATATTTTGGGGAAATCTACGAAGCTCAAAGAACGCTCGAAATCCTAGTTTTTCTCTTCTTGGAACCTTGCTCTAATGACTTGAAGTATTAATGATCGTCAATGAACTGTTTAACACTTTCCAAATCCTTAACTAGGTGAAAACATCATGGTTTAGGCTTAGAATAGGGGTTAAAAATACTAAGTTGAATTGAAGAAAGTGCATTTTCATCCAACTCCTGTCATTGTTCTTCGTTCATCGAATCAGCTTATTTGACTTTCCTGCTAAAGCCTTCTTCAAACCATTGTGTGTTAGAATAACCTTCATCCGGATCTTGCAGTTTCTAAAGCTAATTTTTCCATCAAATTTCTCGATATCAAATTTGGTTACAGTAGACATGTTTGAACCTTGCTCAAATACCACTTGTTAAATAATAACATGTATAAAAAATAAGACAGATGTAAATAATCAGAAAAGTGATTTTGAAACATAAAAATGACACACAGTTTAACGTGGAAAATGCAAGTCGGGAAAAAATCATGGGTAACAACGAGTAAATTCACTATGTATAAGGTAGAGCACAATCGAGTCCTTGAAAACTCAAAATGATGAAGGAATTACGACAAAGAAGATTTTTCACTCCCCTGGTCCAAATCTGAATTATAACAAAGAAGAGTTTTTANGTTACCAATCTGCCTCTCGAAAATCTAAGAGAATATAGATATATATATATATATATATATATATATATATATATATATATATATATATTTCTATACCAAAGAAATAGAAAATGCACAGAAAAATAGGCTCCACTTCCAATAAAAACTGGTGCCCAGTAAACTACACCATAATCCAATGATCTGGTCAGCGTTCCTATAATTGCGGAAGTACTAAGACAAGCTGGAACATGTTGACATGAAGAGGCAGTATCGGTGGAAAAAAAGAATTTAAGGCAACTCTAAAAATAACATGTCGTATCTAAAGTTAGTGATCAAAGAAAAATTAAGGCTACATGCTCCAAGTATAGTCTATTGGGAATGTAGGGAAGAAACAATCATTGTGTAACACCCCGTACGTTAGAAAGACCAGTTTGCAGAAATCAGAAGTTGCAGGTGCCACTAAAAGGCACCACCCACAGACCTACCCAGTAGGTCTGTGGATGACCACTTGTAGCCCCTTCCAGAAACTCAAACAAAATTCGTCCAAGGGTCGACCTACGCCAGGACCTACGAACCGTAGGTGGGACCACGGTCCATGGTTCAGACCCCCCAAATTCAACCTCTCTAAAGCCATTCAACGGTTGAGAGGTTGGACCGTAGGTCCATTTATGGTCCATCGGTCTGTCCGTCGATTAGCCTCGACAACTTTTAAGTCAGGGATCGTTTGGTCATTTCCCAGTGCGTTGGACCCCTAAACTACGTCGTTTAACCCCTAAACTACATCATTTTAGTCAGTTTTAGCCTAGTAACTTAATTAGAACTGACTGTACTGAACTCATTCTTTAAAAATTCATCAAGTTGAATGAAAATAAGGAGAAAGAGTCGGCTAAGCCCTCTCCAAGCACAGAACAATATTTCTTCAGTTCCAACCCCGAAATCAAAATATTTCTCCGTGAATTTCTTCAACAAGTATGTCAGATTTTACTAGTGGGTTTGTTTAACCCATTAGGTCCCTAGAATTCAGTCAGATTCTTGATTCTCTATATCATGTTAGACCTAGAATTTCAGAATTTATATTGTGATTCAGTTGTTAGACATTACCAAATTAGATTATCATGTTTTCGTGGAATTGGTTCTTAGTTCTTTTTTGAATCTCAGAACCCTAGTTGTGTAGATTCGTTTAGTTCATGAATTACACTTGCTAGGTCAGTTTATTCAAATATACATGCCTCAGTTAAGAATGTTTTATTATTAATATATTAATGTTGCATGTTCAATTAGCATGTCAGTATTTTGAGTTATTTAGTATTACAAAAAATTAGTCATAATGTGTTATTTATATAATTAGTTGGGAGTAGGCTTAATACCAAGTGGACTAAGGGTCAGTCACCCTCATAGTCCAAGAAATACATGCCCCCGTAGGATAAGCCCCCTCCGTGGGCACCATATTTACTGATCACGCCAGACATGCCTATATACCTATGACAAGGTGTATTGGGTCCTCTCGATGGGGTGATACATCAGACTCCACAGATAGCTCTCGTAGTTTTTAATTGGTTAACAATAGCTCCCACAGTCAGATTCTAGTGCATTGACCAGGTTACCAATTATATGTTCATTATTCAGTTTAAGTCATTACATTCAGTTTAGTTCATGTTTTGTATGTTTAGCATATTCTTCATGTTAATCTTATATCATTGATCAGTATGTTGTGTCCAGTTATATATTTTGTTCAGATTTATCCTATCATGCATGCTCAGTACCTTTCAAGTACTGACACATGCTCTGTGCTACATCTTGTTGTGATGTAGGTTCAGGTCCTTAACATTCATCAGATCATGAATAGATCGGTTCCCGATCTCCAGTTCAGCAACATCAGTGGTGAGTCCTCATTCTTTGAGGATGATTGACATGTCTTTTATGAAGTCATTTTGTTTTAGTTTCAGTTTTTCTAGAGTTAGTTGGGGCATGTCCCAGTATGTCTAATCAGTAGAGGCTTTTGTTCAGACATAGTTTAGATTCAGTTTTTAGTTTGAGCTTGATCTTTCAGTTGTCATTAAACTCAGTTTTATATATAAAGACTTATAATGGGTATCCCCCATCATTTCATTTTATTGTATGTTTTAAGATTCCACACTATTTCTATTATTCAGAAAATCTTTAAGTATGCTTATGCTATGTTAGAAGGGTTAGCTTGGGGTCACTCGTGATCCTAGGTCCTGTGTTGACGTCGAGGAAGTAGCCTCGGGGCATGACAAACTTGGTATCAGAGCACTAGGTTCAAGAATCCTAGGATGTCTGAAAAGCCGCACTAAGTGGAGTCCCTTTCATGAGTGTAAAGCGTGCCACACCTATGAAGGGGAGGCTACAAAGTGTTTTAGGAAAACTTCACTTTCTTGATATTCTTATCGTGCGTTGGAATGATCTATCTTTCTAATCCATCATTATGCATTTTTAGATCATGCCTACTCGTAGAGTTTACCCCAAGAATGCTAATGCACGGAACGCTAACGCAGCTCCTCCTATCCCAGATCAAGAAGTTTTGAATGCAAAGTTTTGGAATGCCATTCAACTGCTGGCCCAGAGTGTAGTTAACTAGAAAAATCAATAGGTTCCAGTTCCTGCAAATGCTAGTGGTGGATCAGCGGAAACTAAGCTCCGTAATTTTGTTAGGATGAACCCACCTGTGTTTCTAGGGTCACATGTTGGTGAGGATCTCCAGAACTTCATTGGTGAGGTCAAGAAAATCTTTGGAGTGATGCAGGTGAAATGAAATGATAGGGTAGCATTAGCATCCTACCAGCTTATCGATATGGCTCACATATGGTTTACAAAGTGGAAATATAACAGGGGTGAGAATGCAACTCCTGTGACTTGGGAGTATTTTACTGGAGCTTTTCTAGGCAGGTTATTTCCAAGAGGGTTGAGAGAGGCATAAGCTCAAGAGTTCATGAATTTGAGGCAAGGTTCCATGACAGTCCAAGAGTACGAACTTAAGTTCACCTAGCTCTCCAGGTATGCTCTATACATGGTTGCCGATTCTATGGCTCAAATTAGTAAGTTTCTAATTAGGGTATCAGACTTGGTGAGAACACAGTACAAAAATGCTATTGCTGGAAGATATGAACATCTCTAGGCTTATGACTCATGCTCAGCAGGTTGAGAGAGATAAGCTTAGGGAATAGGCTAAGGATAATAAGAAGACTAGGACAGGCAATTATGAGTATTCTCAGTAGAAATCAGGTGGTAGAAATCGCTCGCAGTTTCAACAAAAATCTTGATGTGGTTACTGGTACGTTGCGAGTCTTTCATTTAGATGTTTATTCTTTGTTAGTTCCAGGGGCTACTCTTTCCTGTGTAACTCCTTATATAGCAGTAAACTTCGGTGTTAGTCTAGAAACTCTCTTAGAACCCTTTTTAGTCTCTATTCCAGTCGGTGACCCAGTTATAGCTAGATTGGTATACAAAAAATTCCCTGTCATAGTCTCTCAGAAAGTCACCTCAGCAGATCTTGTAAAGTTAGAAATGCTAGAATTCGATATCATTCTAGGCATGGATTGGTTACATTCATGCTATGCCTCAGTCAATTGTAGAACTAGGATTATTCATTTTCAGTTTCCAGATGAGCCAATCTTAGAATGGAAGGGTAGTAGCTCAGTACCTATGGGTCGATGCATTTCTTACCTTAAGGCCAGAAAGATGATCTCTAAGGGTTATCTCTATCATCTAGTTCGGGTTAAGGATTAAAGCTCTGAAACCCCAACTCTTGAGTCAAATCCAGTAGTAAAAAAGTTCCTAGAAGTGTTTCTAGAAGATCTTACTAGAGTTCCTCCTAGAAGGGAAATCAACTTTAGAATTAATCTCCTTCCAAATACCCAACCTATTTATATTCCTCCTTACCGAAAGACTCCAACTGATCTTAAGGAATTGAAAGAGCAGTTGAAAGACCTTCTAGAGAAGGGCTTCATCAGACCCAGTATTTCCCCATGGGGTGCACTAGTGTTGTTTGTGAAAAATAAAGATGGCTCTCTCAGGATGTGCATTGACTATGGGCAGTTGAACAAAGTGACTATCAAGAATAAGTACACCTATCACCAGGATTGATGAATTGTTCGACCAACTTCAGGGTACTAGTCATTTCTCAAAGATAGATCTCAGGTTTGATTATCATCAGCTCAAAATCAGAGAGAGTGAAATTCCAAAAAAATAGCCTTCAGAACTCGGTATGGTCATTATGAATTTATAGTTATGTAATTTGGACTAACCTATGCTAATGTAGCTTTCATGGATTTGATGAACATGGTGTTCAAGTATAATTTGGACTTGTTCCTTATCGTTTTTATTAATGATATCCTCATTTACTCTAGGAATGAGGAAGAACATGTGACTCATTTGAGGGTTGTCCTACAAACTCTCAAAGATCGCCATTTATTCGCTAAGTTTAACAAATGTGAGTTTGGTTGCAATTTGTTGCTTCCCTTGTCACATAATGTCTAGCGAAGGGATCCGAGTGGATTCTCAGAAATAGAGGCAGTGAAACAATGGCCCAGAACTACCTCTCCTACAAATATCAGAAGTTTCTTGGGTCTAGCGGGTTATTACAGAAGGTTCGTGGAAGGATTTTCATCCATAACTTGTCCATTGACTAGGTTGACTCAGAAAAAGGTTAAGTTCCAGTGGTCAGATGATTGTGAGAAGAGGTTCTCAGAACTAAAGACTAGGTTGACTACAACTCCTATTTTGACTTTTCCATAGGGTTCAGATGGTTATGTGATCTATTGTGATGCATCCAGAGTCGGCCTAGGTTGTGTGTTGATGCAGCGAGGTAAGGTTATAGCGTATGCTTCTATTCAACTTAAGGTGCACAAGAAGAACTATCCGACTCATGACCTCGAGCTTACAACAGTAGTATTTTCCCTAAACATTTGGAGACATTACTTGTATGGTGTTCACGTAGATGTGTTCGCAGACCATAAAAGCCTTCAGTATGTGTTCACCCAGAAATAGTTGAATCTTCGCTAGAGGAAATGGCTTGAGTTCCTCAAGGACTTTGATATGAATGTGCTTTACCATCCTGGTAAGGCCAATGTAGTGGCTGATGCTCTTAGCAGACTATCTATGGGTAGTGTAGCAAATGTTGAGGAAGATAGGGAAGAACTAGTGAAAGATATTCACATGCTTGCTCGCTTAGAAGTTTGCCTTATGAACATATCAGTGGATGATGTGATAGTTCAAAATGGGTCAAAATCTTCATTAGTAGTGGCGGTTAAGGAAAAACAATATAGTGATCCTATATTGCTTCAACGTAAAGGTGCAGTTCATCAGAAGAGGGTTGAGGTTTTCTCCCTTTGGGGAGATGGTTTTCTTCGCGATCACAGTTGTTTATGTGTTCCTAAGGTGGGTGAGTTAAGACAAAAGATTATTGTAGAAGCCCATAACTCCAGATATTCGATTCATCCAGGCGCCACTAAGATGTACCATGATATGCGAGAAGTCTTTTGGTGGAATTGCATGAAGAGGGATATATCAGATTTTTTGGCTAAGTGCCCTAATTGTCAACAAGTGAAGGTAGAACATCAAAAACTAGGATGTATGACTCAAGAGATTAACATTCCTATATGAAAGTGGGAAGTGATCAACATGGACTTCATTATAGGTTTACCTCGTACTCGCAGACAACATGAATCCATTTGGGTGATAGTTGACAGACTTACTAAGTCTGCTAACTTTTTGGCTATTAAGACTACAAATTCAGCAGAGGACTACACCAAGCTTTACATTAATGAGATAGTCAGGTTGCATGTGGTTTCTTTGTGTATAATCTCAGATAGAGGTCCTCAGTTTACCTCTCAATTCTGGAAGTCATTTCAGAGGGTCTTGGTACTCAAGTTAATCTTAGCACATCATTTCATCCATAGAAGGATGATCGGGCAGAGCGAACCATTCAGATCCTAGAAGACATGTTAAGAGCTTGTGTGATCGACTTCAAGGGTAGTTGGGATGATCACCTTTCTCTTATAGAGTTCGCTTACATTCAAATGGCCCCTTATGAGGCATTGTATAAGTGTAGATGTAGATCTCCAGTTTGGTGGTTTGAAGTAGGTGAAGCAACCTTGTTAGGGCCAGATTCGGTTCATGATGCTATGGAAAAAGTTCAGCTCATTAGAGATAGACTTAAGATAGCCCAGAGTCACCAATGTAAGAAGAAAGAACTTGGAATTCCAAATTGATGATTGGGTTTTCCAGAAAGTGTCTCCTATGTAAGGGGTGATGAGATTTGGAAAGAAAGGGAAGCTCAGTCCTAGATATGTAGGCCCTTACAGAATTTTGAAAAGAATCGGAAAAGTGGCCTATAAGTTAGAGTTTCCAGCAAAACTAGGAGCAGTGCATCCGATCTTTCACATTTTGTTGTTGAAGAAGTATGTGGGTGATCCAGCATCCATAGTACCATTGGAAAGTGTGGTTGTGAATGATAGTCTCACTTATGAGGATGTGCCAGTTGATATTCTTGATCGCCAGGTTTGAAGGTTGAGAAACAAATAAGTCGCTTTAGTTAAGGTTTTGTGGAGTAGTCAGTCCGTTAAGGGAGGTACTTGGGAAGCAGAAACAACCATAAAAGTCAAATATCCTCATCTCTTTCCTTCCGATTCCATTCCAGCTTTAGGTAATAGTTCCTCTCCAGTAGTTACTCATGCGTAGATTAATTCTTATTATCACGTTCCTTCAGTTATACTTGCATTTTCAGCTATTTGCATGTTCTTGGAACTTAGTTCAGTCAAATTTCAGTTTCCAGTATGTAGTTGTAGGGTTTGCAGCTCTTTCCCTCCATTTCCAGTTAGTTTAGTCTTCATTCGAGGACGAATGTTCCCAAGGAAGAGATAATGTAACACCATGTGTGCTACAAAGAATAGTTTGCAGAAATCAAAAGTTGCAGGTGCCACTGACAGGCACCACCCATGGAACGTAGGTAGGGTCTGTGGATGACCACCTACAGTCCCTCCAAGAAACTCAGACAAAATTCGTCCAAGGGTCGACCTACGCCTGGATGTACAGACCACAGGTGGGACCACATTCTGGTTCAGACCCCTAGATTCAACCTCTCTAAAGCCGGTCGATCATTGACTGTGCGGATCATAGGTCCATCCATGGTCCATAGGTTAGTCCATCGGTTGGCCCCGACAGTTTTTAAGTCACAGGTCATTTAGTCTTTTCTCTAAGCGTTGGACCCCTAAACTACATCATTTAACCCCTAAACTACATAGTTTTAGTCGGTTTTAGCCTAGTAACTTAATTAGAACTTACCCTAGTGTCACGACCTGTCACGACCCGTGGTTACCCCCTAGGAGCAACACGGCGTACTTGACCCCGAAGGGGTCTCATACAAGCCCTTCACATAATCATAAACATAAAGTCATAACAATGATGAATATTTAAAACTTTTTACAATAGAAGTCTGTATTATAAAAGCAATATATGAGTCTAGACCTTTGTCTCAAACACCATCTAAAATAAGCGAATACAGTAGAAAGTCAATAAGGACCACACCTCTTTTTATACAGCATAGACTCAAAAATAGAAAATACAAAGGGACTAGAAATGAATAATGTTTTGTCCTCGAACCATGAGGACTCACCAAGCTTAGGAAATAGTCAACCCAAGATTCTCTTGAAGGAAGAAGTACGTCTCAATGACCGAAACCTACACTTATTGAAAATATAAAAATAAGGGTTAGCACATAAGAACTAAGTATGGATGCCATGCATAAAACTCCTTAAAACATGCATAAAAGGGATGTTTAGTTGAAACCATGCCTTTATCAAGTTGAAAAACGATTATGCACATTTATGAAAGAACATAAGTCAAACCAAAACACAAGCAACCCAAACGCTATACTAGTGCAATGCATATGCAAGATCCCATAACCCTACCATATGCCAAGTACCACTTTTAGGTCGCCAACATCATACATAACATACCTTGACCTCATCATAGCCAATACACATATATAAGGAGCCATTCATGTTTATACTTGTAGCAAGTAAGGTCAATCTTAACAATCATACATATCGTGCATTCATAATTCAAGAGTCTTCATAGCATAAGCCAAACCACCCCACAACCCCTTTATAAGTCTACTTGTGCAATTTACAAGTGAAGTCCCATACACACACTCACACCAAGTAAAAATCAATAAGAAGTCATAAGTATAGTTCATGTTCATGTTCATATCCTTGTTCTTGTTCATGTTCTTGTCATATGGGGAAATTTAGCTTTAACCTATATAGACCATGTGAGCTACATGCAATCCAGTGTTATGACTCCACACCGAAAAGAGGTGTCCTACTTGCCTAAGCTAGAACTAACATGTATAGCATTTAGGTGGATCCACTAGCTAAAGACCAATGTGGGAACATAGTTATGGGATAAGGAGATTGCTACTAGAAACCTGGACTTTCTGACGTAAAAGGTTTCCATCTCATGAAATAACTTACATTGGGAAGCCAGACTTTCTAACATAAACGCTTCCATCTCATTTTCATATCCACTCGGTGCTAAGCCTAATTCCCATTGGTCATATTAAGTCTTCACTTAAATTCATGTTCATGAAAGAAAGCACTAGGCAATCAAGTCAACATGGTATCATAATAGCTCATAGATTCATTAGGTGAGAATGTCCTTTCAACCATAGAATGCCCATAGGAAAATACCTACTTGACCCTCATTTAATGAATCCCATCCAGGCTCACGAGCCCCTTCACGAGTCGTGGTGAGGTTCGCGACTCGTGGTCCTCTTCGTAAAGGTTGGACAGTGGCTTGGTACTTGGTACCTTAGGCTAACAAATCCAAGGCATTACCACGAGGGGCTCCACAAGCTGTGGTCAAGACCACGAGTCGTGGTCCCTTTAGTGGTCCTTGAGGCAGTGAGCTTGCCACTTGGGGCCCTTAGCTACTTTGCTCAAGTCTTCATCACGAAGGGCTCCATGAGCCGTGGTCAAGACCACGAGACGTGGTGAAGACCACGAGACGTGGTCAAGACCATGAGCCGTGGTCAAGATCACGAGCCGTGGTCAAGAACACGAGCCGTGGTCAAGAACACGAGCCGTGGTCAAGACCATGAGCCGTGGTACCTCTCGTGAAGTTGAGGCAATAGCTAGGCCAAAGGGTAGCCACTTTTCCATGGCCAAGAAAGCTTCACGAGCCCCTTAACAAGCCATGGAGTGGACCACAATCTGTGGTGCCACTCGTGAAGGTGGGGTAGTGTGTTTCTAGCTAGGGGCAGCCTTGGTCTTTGGCCTTGGCTTGACCCCTTTGCCTTAGCACTTGCCCCTTGACCTTGACTCAAATAAACTCCCTTTCAACTCTAGAAGGTCTTCTAATCTTCACGGAGTCATTTTATGATTTTTAACCTTACGTTTTGGCTCTAGTTTAACCTACCATTTTCCAGAGTGTTACGTTATCTCCCCCTTGGGAACATTCGTCCTCGAATGTTGATTTAGACATCTTAGGGAAATAATGACTCAAGACTAGCAGCCCATCATGCATGCAACATATAAACAATGCTCAATTCATAGGATTATACATCAACTCCATCTGAAGACAAAACCGATGCAGTCACAAGGAAGTAGGAAACTACATCTACAATCCATTATGCACAAAATTCATCATTTCATATAAACATGGGAGGAATTACCTTTTCCAACTCTAAGTAAGCTCAACACCACATTATGGAGCCAATATGCCATTTAGTCAAAAACATAACTAAGCAGGTTCATCACAAACACAATTAAGCATGTTCATCAAATCATCTTGTGAAGTCAAATAGTCAATCATCCTACAAAAATGCAATTCAACATGAGGAACATCTAAATCATGAAAACTAAATTTATGCTAAATATTAATTCTCACAAGAACATGCATATTTTAAGGAAATCATTAAGAACACTCATAGCACATATGACTTCCAAAAGACCAAACTCAAGAAAAACTACTTACCTCAAGTTGGAAAAGGAGTAGAAGGAAAAAAATAAGGATATCGGGACATCATATCGGCCTCGGCCTCTCATGTAGCACCCTCAATTAAGTGATTCCTCCAAAAAACTTTAACAAACGCTTTTTCTTTATTCGTCAACCTTTTGACTTGCCGGTCTAAGATCTCCACCAGAATCTTTTCATATGAAAGACTCTCATCAACTCCCAAACCTTCTAAAGGTATGATGGATACCGGATCACCAATGCACTTCTTAAGCATAGAAACATGAAATACTAGGTGAACCAGAGCCAACTCATTCGGCAAGTCTAACTCATAGGTAACTTTCCCAATACACTTCAAAATTTGATAAGGGCCCATATACCGGGGACTAAGTTTTCTCTTCTTGCCAAACCTCATCACACCTTTCATAGGTGAGATTTTCAAGTAGAACCAATCATTGACTTCTAGGTCCCTTCTTCTAACATATGCATATGACTTTTTCCGACTTTGGGCTGTCTTCAACCTCTCTCTAATGAGTCAAACTTTCGCAAAGGCCTCATAAACTAATTCGGGACTAATTGGAGCAATTTCACCTACTTCTAACCAACCAACCGAAGATCTACACCTCCTACCATATAGTGCTTCAAACGGAGCCATGTAAACGCTTGAGAGGTAACTATTGTTGTAGGCAAACTCATTTAACGCTAGATGGTCATCCCAATTACCTTGAAAATCTATGACACACGCCCTCAACATATCCTCTAAGGTTTGAATGGTGCATTCCCCTTGACCATCCATTTGAGGGTGAAAGACCGTACTAATATTGACCGTAGTATCAAGCCCTTTTTGGAATACCTTCCAAAAATGTGAAGTAAGTTGAGTACCCCGGTCTGATATAATAGATAGAGGAACCCCATTCAACTTCAGTATCTCCTTGATGTACAATTTGGCATAGTCTTCCGCCGAAAATGAAACCTTGACGGGAATAAAATGGGCGGACTTTGTCATTCTATCAACAATGACCCAAATAGAATCATGTTGCCTTCGAGTACGAGGCGACCCCACAATAAAATCCATAATCACATTCTCCCACTTCCAAGTGGGAATATCTATATCTTGGGATAAGCCTCCCGGTCTCAAATGTTCGGCCTTAACTTGTTGACAATTCGGACACTTGGCTACATATCCCTCTATATCCTTCTTCATGCCATTCCACCAATAGACTTCCCGTAGCTCACGGTACATCTTGGTGGCTCCCGTATGAATAGAATACCGCAAACCATTAGCCTCTTTTAAAATTTTCTCCTTAAGCGATCAACTTCCGTAACACATAATCTACCTTGGTACCTAAGCACCCTATCTCCCCCTTGGGAGAAAGCCTCAACGGCCTTGTTGAGTACCGATTCTTTCAACACCATTAATATGGGATCAAGGCCTTGTTTAGACTTTACATCAACCACAAAGGATAATTCGGATCCATGATGGACCATGACACCACCCTTGGTGGAATCCACTAGTTGGACACTTAACCGGGCCAACCTATGCACATCACGAACTAACTCCTTCTTCTCATCCTCTATATGAGCCACACTACCCATGGACAATCGACTTAGGGCATTCACAACTACATTGGCTTTCCTGGGGTGGTAAGGGACACCCATGTCATAGTCCTTTTAAAGCTGTAACCACCTTCTTTGTTAGTGATTCAAGTATTTTGGCTAAACACATATTGAAGACTCTTATGATTGGTGAACACATCAATATGCACCCCATATAGATAATGTCTCCATATTTTCAAAGCAAACACTACCGTCGCTAGCTCAAGATCATGGGTCGGATAATTCTTTTCATGTATCTTGAGTTGCCTTGAAGCATAGGCAATCACTTTACCATGTTTCATAAGGACACATCTCAACCCACTCGAGAGGCATCACAATATACAACAAACCCATCGGTACCCTCCGATAAGGTCAACACCGGAGCGGAGGTAAGTCTATCTTTCAACTCTTGGAAGCTTTTCTCACAAGTCTCCGACCACACAAACTTAGCCTTCTTTTGATTCAAAGCCATCAACGGAGAAGCAATGGAGGAAAAACCTTCAAAAAACCTCCTATAGTAACTGGCCAAACCCAAATAGCTTCTAATATCGGTAGGAGTTAGATGTCTAGACCAAGCTTTGACTGCATCCGTCTTCTTAGGATCTACCTCAATACCCTTACTCGACACAATATGACCAAGGAAGGCTACAGACCTTAGACAAACCTCACACTTACTAAACTTTGCATTCAATTGGTGGTCTTTAAGGACTTGCAATACAATTCTCAAATGGTTCATGTGCTCATTTTCACTATTTGAATAGATCAAAATATCGTCTATAAACACTATCACAAACATATCTAGTTAGTGCCTAAAAACTCTATTCATTAGGTCCATGAATGCCACCGGGGCATTTCTCAACCCAAATGACATCACCGCAAATTCATAGTGATCGTACCGAGTCCTAAAGGCCGTCTTGGGAATGTCAACCCCTCTTACCCTTAGTTGATGGTAACCCAAACGAAGATCTATTTTGCAGAAACAGTTAGCCCATTAGAGTTGATCAAACAAGTCATCGATCCTTGGAAGGGGATACCTATTCTTTATGGTCACTTTGTTTAGTTGGTGATAATAAATACACATTCTAAGGGACCCATCCTTCTTTTTAACAAATAACACCGGAGCACCTCAAAGAGAGATACTTGGTTGAATAAAGCCTTTGTCTAACAAATTCTTGAGTTAATCCTTCAACTCTTTCAACTAGGCCGGAGCCATTCTATAAGGAGTAATGGTTATAGGTTGCGTATCCGGCATGAGATCAATGCCAAAGTCTATTTCCTGTTCGGGTGAAATGCCGGGTAAGTCATTGGGAAAGCCTTCCGACAACTCACTCACCATGGGGACCAACTCTAAGGAAGGGGTTTCGGATTCAACATCCATAACCCTAACATTATGGTAAATACACCCCTTGGAGATCATTTTACTAGCTTTGAGACAACAAACAAATTGACCTCTAGGGATCAAATTTTCCCCCTTCCACTCTAAAGTAGACTCATTTGGAAATTTAAACTTGACTATCTGAGTCCTACAATCAATAGAGGCATAACATGCATGCAACCAATCCATACCAAAAATTACATCAAAATCTAACATGTATAACTCCACTAAATCCACCAAGGTAACTTTATGGGACAAAGAAATAGGAAAACTCCTATAGACTCGTTTTGCCACCACCGAGTCACTTACTAGGGTAGAAACTGAAAAAGGTTCTTCGAACACATCGGGGAACATTTCAAATTTCATTGCCACAAAAAGGGTAACAAATGACAAAATGGCACTGGGGTCTAACAATGCATAAACATCAATGGAAAAGACTTGAAACATACCCGTTACAATATCCGGGGAACCCTCTTGGTCACTTGGGGAGTGGAGAGCATAGAAGCAGTTCTTCTTGGAAGCATCGGTATTTGAACCACTAAGAAGGACTTGCTTGCCCTCTCTTTCTTGAACCTTTAGCATGGGACAATCTCTTACCATATGACCACTCTTCCTACAATGAAAGCAACCATCTATGCCAACAAGACACTTCCCCTCATGTTTCTTGGCACAAGTAGGCCTTGTCATAGAAGATCCACCACTATTGCCTCATTTAGGCTTAGGGTTAGACACCCTATCTTTGTTGACCCTTGGAGCACTAGAGGAGCCTTGGTTGGAGAACCTTCTCTTGAACCTTTGTTTATTTTGATACTCAAACTGACCCTTGGTAGAACTTCCATCATTAGTCTTTGCCTTCTTCACCTCCCTATTCACTTGCCTGAGCTTTTGTTCCTCAATTTGTTCGTCATGAATCATAAGATGTGAAATATTCATACTTGGAAAAAGCATTGCCGAACAACATTCATTGACTACCAAGTCGGATAACCCCATAACAAATTGGTTCATCTTGGCCCTAGAGTCCGCTACCAAGGTTTGAGCATATTTAGACAATTGGGTGAACTGAAGGCCATATTCCTTCACACTCATACCTCCTTGGCGAAGGTTTATGAACTCTTGCATCTTTCATTCCCTCAACTCTAAGGGAAAGAACCTATTAAGGAAGACAGACTTGAACAATTCCTAATCTACCAGACCCGCTCCTACGGGTCTCTTACCTTTCCATTGCTCATACCATACTTGGGCCACATCTTTCAATTGATAGGTGGCTAGTTCTGCCTTCTCTTGTGGATACATTCCCATAGCATCAAGAACCTTAAAGATCTCATCAATAAATCCTTGTGGGTCTTTATCCACTTTGGAGCCAAAGAACATAGGAGGGTTCATTCTTATGAAGTCTTTTATCCATGAAGTGGTTGTATTTGCATTGGGGTTCACATGAGCCCTAGCATCCCTATTGACTTGAGCCGACACGGCTTGGGTCAATGCTTGGAGAGCCGACCTTATTTCCATATTTGTCATACTCCCCGCATCAATAGGAACTTGAGGAACTTGAGCATCTTGAGGACCTTAGGGAGGAACTCCCTCATTTACATTCTCCTCTTCCATCCTTCTTGCGTTCACCCTTCTTGTATTCATATCCTATAGACACAAGAGAAGGGCTAGGAAAAGGACTTCATAGAGTTATGATAGGCTCAAATTACACCTCTCTACAGAAGTATAAGCGATCGTTATCAAGTAAAGAAGCCAACTTGTAGGTTGGGGTCGATCCCATGAGGAAAATGGTTTAGACTTTACTTTAACCAACAATTACATTCAATTAGTCAAATTACTTCAAGAAACATGTAATAAAGGGGATGTCTGTTTGTGTGAAACAAATAGTAAGAATTTAATAAGTAATCAGTAATCAAAACTCAACTTTGGTTGTTATCAAGATAAGAGAAATAACTAGGGTATACGTGTTCCCCACAAGCTCATAACGAAGTAATCCTAGTAACAACAATCCTTTCCTAGTGTATTACATGCAAAGTGATAAGTTAGGTATCTCTAAATCCTTGGTCCGGCATCTAGAGAATTTCACCCCGCGCCTTGGTCGGCTACGTGTGTATAATTTACTAACCCTTACCTTTACCTCATATTAGACATCATAATCGATGTTTGGCTTAGTTATTACTTCGAACCAATCGACATTAGCCTATTAGATAGTATCACACTAAATCTATGTTGATAATTCATTTCTTGTTGATTACCTCCATGGTTCGGCAAGTAGTAACAAGGCGAGTTCTAACGCGTGCACTCGTTAAAAAGACTTTTAAATGAAAGAATTATTAATGCATGCAAAACACTATTCAAGAATTGCTTATTTAGTATTCATACTTTGTTAATCGCTCATGATTCCCACAACCCTAGTTGTCGATTTAGTTACCCATATTAGCAATAACACAATTCATAGTTTTAGATGAAGAAATCATGAACTTACGAAAATAGAATAATAAATCCAGAAATTCAACTTGAATTGCAAAACCAAAATCTTCCAAACGCACTTAGGAAATCAATAATTGCTAGAGTTGCATATTAATCAGTAAAACCACAAAGTAAAACTAGAATAATAATGTCTAACCCCCAGAAACAAGGTTTACATACCTTATTTATAGAAAACAAATCCTAAATTAAAAGGGAAACAAATTAAGAAAAGTTTGTTCAGACACGTGTCTTCATTCCACGAGACTGACTTACAGACCGTCGATGGATCTACGGTCGATAAGTCCCTTCCGTCAGCCAGGACTTAGAAAATATTTTAGCATCCAAAAATCAGCTTCTCTGAAGCAAATGAACGGACTTACAGTACGGACCGTAGATCGATCTATGGTCCATCAATCCCCTCCATAGCTTCACACTTAGAATCTTCAAAAATCAGGTACTGGAACCCTCGTAGTATCATTCTACGGATCAATCAGTACAGTCCGTAGATCAATATACGGACCGTCAATGGCCACCGTGGTTCCACACTTGGTCAGATTTCCCTGATTTGTCATCCATACCTTGCCTGCTGATCTACGGCCATCACCCACGGACCATCAATGGACCTACGGTTCGTAGATCACCTCTGTGAATGCCCTTTTTCTACATTTCTTTCAGCTATCATTATACCTCTGTGCCTCAACATCTTTCCTGCAAAATACAATAAACACACGTAAAAACCAATACAAAAAGGCCCTAGACACACACAACTTGTAAGTGAAATGTATTAGAAATACCATAAACTCACGGTATATCAACACCCTCAACTTAAATTCGTTGTTTGTGCTCAAGCGACGCACTACGACTCTAAACGACACTTGTATAGAAGCAAGCATTTCAGGCCCAAGCAATCACATGACTCTCTACCCCCCTCACTTTTCAGGTGCAACTTCGTTCTCTTAGACTCGACAAGCTAATCTATGCGGATCAAACCATCACACAGATCGACCAACTGACACAAAACATACACCTTCTCACTGTCACCAAGGCACCAAACTTTCCGATAATGTAACTAGTGCCCTTACTTCAAACGAAATCCCTTTAGCTCAAAAAATGCATGTCATTCATAGTACTAGGATTTATTCAAAACTCACACTCAGAAGTAATTTCAAGTATAGTTAGTGCTTAATGCCATAAGCTTGCCCTTATTTTCACTGCTTAGACTCTCCAAACTAGACTCTAGGATCACTATAGGACTTTATTGGCTTGTAACGCAGGCTCAGGGTCAGGTGTGGTACATTTGGGTACTGCTTAGTGACTTTCTGCCCTCCTTGACATTACACTAGGCTTTTAACCTCTTTTTGCCCTATTTCTGTCATTACTATTACTTTACCTTCTTTCCCTTCATTTTCTTCAACCACGGATGTGACTTTAGACTTCGTAGCTCTTTTTACTTTTATTTTATTTTTCTTTTGTCTTTCAACAAGTCACATCCTCTCCTCCCATTTTTTTTTTCACATCACTCTTTTTTATACCTATTTTTCTTTCAGTTTCCTCTTTCATAGCCACCCTCAACTTATGGATTTTCCGTTAGTTGAGGTGCATAATACCTGATGTTGGGTCAAGGCCAAGATTGAAGTTACTTTTTACATTAGCCACCCTCAACTTAGGCTTTTGGCCTAAATCGAAGTGCACATGTCCAAGGAGGCACCGAGGCCAACATAGTAGATTATGAGAAGGTGAGTTCGGGGTTTGGAAAGAAAGGTTTACTTTTAGGCTCAAAGTTGGATCAAAGGGAGCAGTTATTTCATTTGGTTGGATCCTTATTTTAGGCAATTTGTGGACTTTTCAGAACAATGGCCTATGATCACTTCCTAACCTCTAGATTGAATTGTCTTAGCAGGACTAACCGGGCAAGTTCTAGTTTTGCACAAAAACTGTTTGAACACTCAACGATTCTCACCCACTCTTGGCATATACTTTCATTATCAGATCATCAGATTAACTTAGTTCAAGTTTCAGCTCAAGTCATGCCATCGATTTGATTCGTTATTATGTCATACTCAGAGCCAACATATTCAACTAATCGTAGCCTACAACTTCTAGCGTACATCCCAAAATCTGACGGGTATCCTTTTACATAAGCCATCATGCTTCTTTCTTTATCATGCTGCTACACATACAATCCTAAGACATCCCAGTTCAACAAAAATTAAACAGTCCCTTGGGGGAAAAAAACACAGGTAAGAAAACCCAAGAGAGGATTCATGAGTTGGGTTATTCAGACTTCACCCTATCACTCACAATCCATTTACCCCACCCCCAACAAAAATAGATGCAATTGTCCCCAATGCATACAGAAACAATAAAAGAAAATGGATTGGGTGAAGCAAACCTGTGGCGCAAAGCGCCGGCGAATCATCAACAATCAGGGGGTCCAATTTCCCGGAACCCACTGGAACAATAGTGGGGGCACCCTCAGTAGTGCCCACCTCAACAATCATTGCACCCTTAGTAGTGCTCTCGATCAATCTCTCCGCACCATCAGTGGTGCTCACAAAGTCCTCCAAAACAGATTGGACCTCTACAACTGTGGCAGAACTCGACGCCCCTGCAATTCTCTCACGCACCCTTTGTTGGCGCAACTCTTCGTCTAACATCGAAACGCTCCATGCCTCCTTCTCCTACCGACGCTGTCTATTGTGAGCTTTCTCCTCCTAAGTGCGATGAGAACAGTGCCACTTGCCTTTGGCATGTGTAGGGGCAAGCTCATCCTCGGCGGTCCCACTGAATAGAGCATCCAACATTGTATCATCAACCAGTGCAGTAGGTGCAACCTGAGGCTCAACTGAAGGTGCGGCAAGGATGGCATCAACGTCAGTCTGGAGGCTGGCTAAGTCAGCCTGCAAAGCATATAGATCTATGGCTAGGGCTGATCACTCGAGGACTCGTAATTCAAAAGCATCAAGGCTCTTATTAACAGCCTGGACCTTCCGGTCCATCATCCCCTCCATCCTGCGCTCCACTCTGTCCTCAGACTCAGCTATCGACTTTTGCATCCACGACTGGATGTGATGCAGCATGGTGGCCATCTGAGCTTCTAACTTCTGTACTCTGGCCAATGGGACAACAATAGCTCTTAACTGTGGTGTGGACCTGGAGGAGCTAGAAGCCATACTAGCTGCCTGAGATGAGGAGCCCGGGACAGTGTTGGTGTGATATGAGATGCTGGGGTCACCGCCCTGTGCCTGCCCCACTGTGTCTGTAAGATCGGCACCCAAGGGAGGTACCTCAACCTGAGGCTCTCTGCGAGGTGTTGCCAAATTTGCCTTATCTTGAATAAGGCTGATGTCCAATGCCCTTGTAGGATGGACTAACTTGTCACAATGCCAGATCGGCACTCCAGAGTCCCTGCACAAATGAAAAATTAGACATGGAAAAGGGTAAGTAGTGGAGGTCCTGAATGCCCTCTCGTGAATCTCTGCCAGCAACATGCGGGCAGAGTCTATCTCCACTCCTTCTACCAATGCCGCAACCATGACCGCTCTGTCGCACGTGACTTGATTGTCAGCTTTTGTAGGCGACACTCTGTTATGCACCAGCATCCAGAAGAACTTGGCCACAAAATTTAACGTGGCCTTCCGGATGCCCAACCATGGAGCGGCAACCCATTCTGCACGCTCGCCATCTGCAGCAATGTACCTGGCCAACCATAGTAGAACAACCTCTCGCTGCTCAGCGTTCCTCTGGAAGCGCAACTTCGCACGATGTCCCATCTATAATCAAACTCTGCTGTGTTGAGAGACCAAGAGTGACCCGTGGTAGGACCATAGAGAAAATGTCTGATCGTGGCAGGTGATATGTCCACCGGACAACCTCAAACCAAAGTGGAAGTGAGAGGATCTTGAGCTAGGGGCTTTGACCTTTTGGAAATTGAACCGCGGAGAGTGGCAGCATAGGAAGCATAGAATTCCCGCATAATATCCTCGCTAAATGTCCCTGGGTCTCGATCCATCTAGTCACACTTGTGAAGGTTGAATAACCGGTGAATATCCGGAATAGTGTGCAAGCTCCCCGTGAGGACTCTGCGCTCCTCTGTAATTAGTCGGGCCATCTTCTGTTTGTTGTTTACAATCTTGGCATCCTAATAAATTTTCAATTGGCCTTCTACACACCACCTATTTAGCTTGCCATCTACAGGAGTGGGGTCATCATTCTGTGGTGCAGGTATGGACTCCGACCTAGTTGCCTCATCAGACGAGGAAGCTTGGTTGTTCTCACCAGACCCTGTGGCTGATTTAGCATTAGACCCTGCAGCATGGGTGGACTCGAATCCTGAAGAATGGGCAGACTCGGACCCTGAAGCATGGGCAGACTCGGACCCGGACTAGACCTCTCTGAACTGGAAGCAACCCCAGTTGGTGACCCGATCAGTGTGTGTTCCTCATCAGACTGGGAGACAGTGACTACGTCGGGAAGAACCTTTCGGGGGGTGCCTTGAGGTGCAGTGCAAGAAGTCCTAGTGTTGAGAGGAACATATGCTGGATCTATGTCGGTGTCTGTGTCCTCATCGATTAACCAAAAACTAGGGGCAACAAATTTTGACTTGCCCCGTTTGGAGTAAGTGACCAGCTTCTTGGGTGCCATCGTACCTGCAGAAGCGATATTAGTGCCCAAGACTAACCATAGATAAACAATAAAAACTTTTAGAACTATAACCGAACAGTGACAAAGTCCCAAGAAAATTTCAGACAGATGCTACAGTAGTCATCCATGGAGGAGACCTACGGTCCGTAGACTGATCTACAGTCCGTGGATCAGGGAACCAACAATAGAGGTCGCAGATGAAAACCACGGATGTGCAGAATGGTCCATAGATTGATCTACGGACCGTAGTCCACATTCGTGGTTTCACACTTTGCCAATTTTTTATGTGTATCTAGTTACGAACCTCATCTATGGTCCGTAGATGGATCTACGTTCCGTAGACGGGGTGTAGTGGATGCCATCTGTGCCAGGTTTAAGCCATTCTTTACTTCTGATCATACATATGTGGCCTTATTTTTCAACATTAACGAATTCTCATCATGCATTTCAACATTCAATTATGCTAGTTCGTCATTCTTAAGATTTCGACTGATCATTTTACCAAACAATTTAGACTAGTTTTGGAACCCTAAGTCATGGGGTTTAAAACATGGGGTATTTTTAAAATAGGGGGGTCCGGGTCGGGTCTGACAGCCTTAGGGTTTGGACTCACGAGACCCCGTCTACGGTCCGTGAGTCGATCTACGGTCTGTAGATCAGGACCGTAGATCACTATTACACTTAGAAGAATTTAGAGGCTTACTTGGGATCTACGGACATCATTTACAGTCCGTTGATGAATCGACGGACCGTCGATGGGGTCCGTAGACCTCTGCACCAGACCATTTTCTGTAGATTTTTCGTTGTGTACCTGCACATGTAGCAACCAATCGGCTATTATTTTTTTACATTTTTTGGACACTTTTTAGACACGGTCCTATACTAATTCTAGCTACTAAGAACTAAAACACTAAAACACATACGTAAATTTAGACAAAGACGCAATTAAACAGAGAAAGCTAAACTACTAAATGGAAAACAGAACCCTGTCGTTGGCTAGATTGTACATCTTAGGTTGCCTCCCAAGCAGCGCTTGATTTAACGTCGCGGCATGACGCAAGTGTCTTGATTACTCAGACTTTATCAAGATTGTAGGCTTCAATCACTTCTTGCACAGTTTCAACATTTCTTAGATAGATCTTGATCCTTTGCCCGTTTACCACGAACCTTGTTCCTTCCGTATTTTCAAGCTCAATCGCTCCATGAGGGAGCACTATTGTGAGCAAAAATGGCCCGGTCCATTTGGACTTGAGTTTGCCTGGAAACAGACGCAACCTAGAGTTGAATAGCAGCACAAGATCACCAACCACAAATTCTCACTTTTCAATTCTTTGATCATGATACCTCTTCATCTTCTCTTTGTACAAGGCTGAACTTTCATAAGCTTTTAGGCGAAACTCATTAAACATATTCAAGTAATTCATCCTTTGATTAGATGCGGTGCCCCAATCCAAATTTAACTTCTTCATTGCCCACATAGCCTTATGCTCTAGCTCTACTGGTAAATGACAAGACTTCCCATATACAAGTTGGTAAGGAGACATACCTATGGGGGTCTTGTATGCCGTGCGATATGCCCATAGAGCATCATCAAGCTTCCTTGACCAATCCGTTCTATTAGCATTCACAGTCTTTGCCAATATCTGTTTGATATCTCTGTTGGATACTTCAATTTGACCGCTAGTCTGTGGATGGTAAGGAGTAGCTACATTGTGATGGACACCATATTTCTAAAGTAGTGCCTTGGACAACTTATTACAAAAGTGAGAACCTCCATCGCTAATTATAGCCATTGGTGTACCAAATCTGGGGAAGATATTCTTTTTCAAGAATGCGGTGACACTTTTACCTTCATTGTTGGAGAGCACAACTGTTTCTACGCACTTCGATACATAATCAACCGTAACAAGAATATACTTCATCCGATACGAACTCAAAAATGGACCCATAAAATCAATGCCCCATACATCAAACAACTCTATCACCAATATAAGATTCATTGGGAGCTCTTGCCTCTTTGAAATCCCTCCTTCTCTTTGGCAACGATCACACGACTTGGCGAAATCATGAGCATCTTGGTGGATGGTAGGCCAGTAGTACCCACATTGCAAAATCTTATGTGAAGTCCGAATACCACTATGATGCCCACCAACAGGTGATGAATGACATGTTTCAAGTACACTCAACATCTTAACCTCGGGCACACAACGACGAATAATCCCATCAGCACAAGTACGATACAAGTAAGGCTTATCCCAAAAAAATCTCTTCACATCATGCATAAGCTTTTTCCTTTGGTGAAAGACAAATCGGGAGGCACAATATCGCTTGCCAAATAATTAGCAAAGTCTGCGAACCAAGGAATCAAATAATGAGAAGCAACCAATACCTGTTCATCTGGAAAAGTATCATTAATTTCAGCCCTATCTCCAAGCTTTAGCATAGCCTCTTCCTCTAATCTGGACAAGTGATCAGCAACTTAATTTTCGGTCCCCTTTCTATCTTTTACTACAAAATCAAACTCTTGCAGCAACAATATCCATCTAATCAATCTCGGTTTTGCATCCTTTTTTGCCATCAAATACCTCATTGCAGAATTGTCAGTATGCACTATGACCTTAGTACCAAGCAAGTAGGATCAAAATTTTTTGAATGCAAAAACCACCGCAAGAAGTTCTTGTTCGGTCACAGTATAGTTCTTCTAGGCTATATTTAGAGATTTGCTAGCATATTAAATAGGGTGAAGATTTTCTCTCGCCTTTGTCCCAGTACTACACTAAGCGCCAATCCACTCGCATCGCACATTACCTCAAACGGTTGTTCCCAATCCGGTGAAATAATGATTGGTGTTGTAACCAACTTCTTCTTCAACTCTCCAAATGCTCTAAGACAATCATCATCAAAATAGAACTTACACTCCTTCTCAAGTAATTTGCACAACGGATGTGCAATTTTTGAGAAATCTTTGATGAATCTCCTATAAAAATATGCATGCCCAAGAAAACTTCTAACACCTTTTACAGAAATAGGTGGTGGAAGCTTTTCTATTACCTCAACTTTGGCTCTATCAACCTCAATACCTTTCTCTGAAACGATGACCCAATACTATACCTTCTTTAACCATGAAATGACACTTCTCCCAATTCAGCACCAAGTTGCTGTCTTTACACCTTTTAAGCACCTCAGCCAGATGATCTAGACAGCGATCAAAAGAATCACCTACAACTGAAAAATTGTCCATGAACACTTCAATAGTGTCCTCCACCATATCAGAAAATATCGACATCATACGCCGCTTGAAGGTTGCTGGGGCATTGCACAACCCGAATGGCATCCGTTTGAAAGAAAAAGTCCCATATGGGCAAGTGAAGATGGTCTTCTCTTGGTCTTCAGGAGCTATAGAAATTTGATTGTAGCCCGAATACCCATCAAGAAAACAATACCAACCCTTTCCTGCAAGTCTATCCAACATTTGCTCCATGAATGGCATAGGAAAATGGTCCTTTTCTGTCCATGCATTCAACTTCTGGTAATCCATACAAACTCTCCATCCAGTAATAGGCCTCATTGGAACAAGCTCATTTCTTTCATTTGGAACCACAGTCATACCTCCCTTTTTAGGCACACAATGCACAAGACATACCCAACTACTATTTGCAATGGGATAAATAACTCCTGCATCCAGCCACTTGATGATCTCCTTTTTAACTACCTCTTGCATAGGTGGATTTAATCTTCTCTGGTGCTCAATACTGGGCTTATGATCTGGCATGAGTTGGATTTTGTGAGAACAAATATCGGGGGAAATTCCAATAATATCTGCAATAGTCCACCTAATAGCTCGCTTGAACCTCTTTAACACTGTCACTAAGCACTCTACTTGCCTTGCATTCAAATCTGCTGCAATGATGACCAGCAAAGTATTCTCTTCGCCCAAGTATACATACCTCAAGTGTGGTGGTAAAGTTTTAAGCTCCAATTTCGATGCCTCCACAATAGATGGTCTTGTGGGTGGGGACTCGAGATTCTTCATGTCTAACTCATACTTCTTTGGTTTGGACCGATATTCACACTTGTCGAGTGCGTCTACCAACTCATCATACTCTTTAATACTATTACTGTCGAAATTCATCATAACTGCTGCTAGTGCCTCAACACCTAGTCTCTCTTCAATTTGCACTTCTGACCCACTCTCCACTCTGTAAGTTATAGCAGATATTGTTTGGAGCTCACCATTTTGCTTCATGGACCTACATATATTGAAAGTTGCTTCTTCATTATTCAGTCTGAACATAATCTGCCCCTTTTCCATATCAACCAACACACGCCCTGTGGCAAGAAATGGTCTCCCAAGGATGATGGGAACCTCAAAATCAACCTCACACTCAAGAATCACAAAATCCACCGGAAAGATGAAAGACTCTACTTTCACCAGTATGTCATGAAGTACACCAATGGGCCTCTTTACAGTTCGATTGGCCATTAGTAACCGCATTGCAGTGGGCTTTGGGTCCCCTAGACCCAACTTCTTGTAAATAGACAAGGGCATGAGGTTGATGCTAGCACCAAGATCACACAATGCCTTAGCAAAGCGTAAAAATCCTATAGTACATGGGATCGTAAAGGCACCAGGGTCTTCCTTCTTCTGCACTAGAGATCTTGTAGCAATAGCACTACAATGCTGCAATCTATCATCATCTTCGAAATTCACAGACCTTTTCTTTGTCACCATATCTTTTATAAACTTGGCATACCCAGGCATTTGCTTCAAGGCTTCTATCAAAGGGAGATTGATAGAAAGCTGCTTCAACATAGTAATAAACCTGCGATATTTACTTTCTTCAGTCTTCTTCACTAACCTTTGTGGAAAAGGTGGTGGAGGTCTAGGTATGGGGACCACTTTCTGAGATATCTCCACTTCTTGCTCTGTCGCAGTCTCAGACTCTTCTCTAACTTCCACCACATCATCTTCTTTTCTAATCTCAGTATCCACCACAGACGACATAGGTGGATCTATGGTTTGCTTACCCCCTCGAGTAGTAATTGCCATACAATGACCATCATTCTTTTGATTCTGGATGGTGTTGCTAGGAAGAGTGCCAGGTTGATACGGGTTCACTATAGTAGACAACTGAGTCATCTGCTACTCTAGATGCTTTATTGGCACTGCATGGGCATCAACCTTTTGACCAATACCAGACAAGTCATTTCTCATCTCCTTCATATTCTCATCAGTTGCATCAAACCTTCTCATCATCTTCTGCATCATATCTTCAATACGCGCCATATTACCTCCAGCTTTCTTAGCACCATATTCTCGATTTTGAGGGGGAACATATGGTCCAACCCGATCGTTTCTGTTGCCATAGTTGTTCCTGTTGTAGTTGTTGTCGCGATTAAAGTTCCCATCCCGGACATAGTGACCCTCTCGGTTGTAATTTCCATAGTTCCGACCCTGGTTCCCTTGACCTTGGCGCCAATTTTCCGTGTTGGATCCTTGGGCATTTGGTCGGAAACCCCTCGTCTGATCATTCACAGCATAAGTATCCTCTTCATAGTAACACTCCTCAACTGGTGGTGCAGTTCTAGTTAAGTAGTTCACAACATTTACCTTTTCTGCTCCTCCGCTCACATGCTTCAGTACCAACCCCAGCTCTGTCCTCATCTGGGCCATCTTCTCACGAATATCATCTACAGAATTGGTAGTTGTATTATGAACAACAAATGTGTTTCTCCCAGTATCTGACTTCCTAGTGCTCCATGACTTATTGCGAGAGATCCTCTCCAGTTTTTAAGCAATCTGTGCATATGTACAATCACCATATGAACCTCCAGCAATAGTGTCAAGTACTGCTTTATTGCTATCATCCTGTCTTCGATAGAAATATTCCTTCAGTGACTCATCATCAATACGGTGATTTGGAACACTCCTTACGAATGCTGTGAATCTGTCCTAAGAGCTGCTCATAGAATCTCCAGGTAATGCTACAAAGTTGTTGACTCTATCCTTGTGATTGAGCTTCTTGGAAACTGGATAGTACTTCGCTCGGAACACCTCCGCCAGTTGGTCCCATGTAAATATTAAGTTATAAGGAAGCTCAGTGAACCATACTGCAGCATCGCTTGTCAGTGACAGAGGAAACACTCGTAATCCAATGACATCCAGATCCAAGTCTGGTCTACCTACAAAACTTTTGCAAACCACCCTTAGCTTGGTTAAGTGAGCATGTGGATCTTCCGATGGTGATCGTGAGAATAAGCCTCTTGCTGTAAGCATCTGCATCAAATTACTAGTCACCACAAATGTGTGCCCTGGAGGTAGAGGGGGTAAAACAATAGGCCCATCAGAGTCTTCAATATTCATGTTGCCTCGATAGTTGTCATGTTGTCGTGGGTCTAGTGGATCTTGCGCCCTCAACGCATCCCCCACTTGATTTTCAGGTGGAACCTGGTTGTCCCCACCAACTATCTTCTGTTGTTGTAACTCAATTGCATCATATAGATTTCCTCCGATAGGATCAATTGGAACTCTTGGATTGTTCATTCTTCGCAAAGTGCAGTTCAACTCTGGATTATAAGGAGTAAGTGGTTCACCCTGGCTCCGTGTACATGGCGTACACTAGAGTGAGAACCTGAGAGAGACAAACAAAGAGAAAAAGTAAAATTAGGAAATATTTGACTAACATTCAATAATGTAGTTAAAATAAATCTAAAAGCCAAATTCCCCGGCAGTGGCGCAAAAATTTGATACTCTCAAATTACACCTCCTTACAGAAGTATAAGCGATCGTTATCAAGTAAAGAACTCAACTTGTAGGTTGGGGTCGATCCCACGAGGAAAGTGGTTTAGACTTTACTTTAACCAACAATTATATTCAATTAGTCAAATTACTTCCAGAAACAGGTAATAAAGGGGGGGGGGGTCTATTTGTGTGAAACAAATAATAAGAATTTAATAAGTAATCAGTAATCAAAACTCAACTTTGGCTGTTATCAAGATAAGAGAAATAAATAGGGTATACGTGATCCCCACAAGCTCATAACGCAGTAATCCTAGTAACAACAATCATTTCCTAGTGTATTACATGCAAAGTGATAAGTTAGGTATCTCTAAATCCTTGGTCCGGCATCTAGAGAATTTCACCCCGCACTTTGGTCCGGCTACGTGTGTATAATTTACTAACCCTTACCTTTACCTCATATTAGACATCATAATCGATGTTTGGCTTAGTTATTACTTCGCACCAATCGACACTAGCCTATTAGATAGTATCACACTAAATCTATGTTGATTACCTCCTTGGTCTGAAAAGTAGCAACAAGGTGAGTTCTAACGCGTGCACTCGTTGAAAAGACTTCTAAATGAAAGAATTATCAATGCATGCAAAACACTATTCAAGAATTGCTTATCTACTATTCATACTTTGTTAATTACTCATGGTTCCCACAACCCTTGTTGTGGATTTAGTTACCCATATTAGCAAGAACACAATTCATATTTTTAGATGAAGAAATCATGAACTTACATAAAGAGAATAATAAACCAAAAAATTCAACTTGAATTGCAAAACCAAAATCTTCGAAACGCACTTAGGAAATCAATAATTGCTAGAGTTGCAAATTAATCTCCAAAACCACAAATTAAAACTAGAATAATAATGTCTAACCCCCAAAATCGAGGTTTACATGCCCTACTTACAGAAAACAAATCCTAAATTAAAAGGGAAACAAATTAAGGAAAGTTTGTTCAGGCACGCGTCTTCATTCCACGAGACTGACTTACAGACCATCGATAGATCTATGGTCCGTAAGTCCCTTCCGTCAACCAGGAGTTAGAAAATATTTTAGCTTCCAAAAATCAGCTTCTCTCAAGTAAACGACGGACTTATAGTATGGACCGTAGATCGATCTACGGTCCGTCAATCCCCTCCGTAGCTTCACACTTAAAATCTTCAAAAGTCAGGTACTGGAACCCTCGCAGTATTATTCTACGGATCAATCAATACGGACCGTCAATGGCCACCGTGGTTCCACACTTGGTCAGATTTCCCTGATTTGTCATCCATACCTTGCCTGCTGATCTACGACCAGCACCAATAGATCGTCAATGGACCTACGGTCCGTAGATCACCTCCGTGAATGCCCTTTTTCTGCATTTCTTTCAGTTGTCTCTATAGCTCTGCGCCTGAACATCTTTCTTGCAATATACAATAAAAACACATAAAAACCAATACAAAAAGGCCCTAGACACACACAATTTGTAAGTGAAATGTATTAGAAATACCGTAAACTCACGGTATATCAAGTTAAAAGTCTAAATCATGACTAAAGAATAATGAAAGAAGTGAAGTTTGCTAAACATTTTATAGCCTCTCAATCATAAATGTGGCAGGCTTTACACTTATGAACTAGACTCTACTAGACGTGGTTCATGAAACATCATCACAAAATCATTCTAAACCTTGTTCTCTGATTACCAAGTTTGACACCAACCGGGGTTATCCCCTAGGAGCAACACGGCGTGCTTGACCCCAAAGGGATTTCATACAAACCCTTATCATAATCATAAACATAAAGTCATAAAAATGATGCGTAATTAAAACTTTTTAAAATAGAAGTCTTTCTCATAAAAGCAATGTAAGAGTCTAGACCTTTGTCTCAACCACCATCTAAAACAAGTGAATACAATAGAGAGTCAATAAGGGCCACACCCCTTTTTATACAACATAGTCTCAAAAATAGAAAATACAAAGGGACTAGAAACGAATAATGTCTTGTCCTTGAACGATGAGGACTCACCAAACTTAGAGAATATTCAACCCAAGCTTCTCTTGAAGGAAGAAGTACATCTCAATGACCGGAACCTACACTTATTGAAAATGTAGAAATATGGGTTAGCACATAAGTACTAAGTATCGAAGCCATGCATAAAAATCCTTAAAACATGCATACAAGGGATGTTTAGTTGAAACCATGCCTTTATCAAATTTAAAAGCCATTATGCACATTTATGAAAGAACATAAGTCAAACCATAACACAAGCAATCCCAAAGCTATACTAGTTCAATGCAAAGGCAAGATCCCATAACCCTACCATATGCCAAGTACCACTTTTAGGTCACCAACATCATACAGAACATACTTTGACCTCATCATAGCCAATACACAGATATAAGGAACCATTCATGTTCATACTTGTAGCGAGTACGGTCAATCTTAACAATCATACATATCATGCATACATAATTCAAGAGTATTCATAGCATAAAAGAAACCACCCCACAACTCCTTTATAAGTTTACTTGTGCAATGTACAAGTGAAGTCTGATACCCCCACTCACACCAAGTAAAACTCAATAAGAAGTCAGAAGTATAGTTCATGTTCATGTTCATATCCTTGTTCTTATTCATGTTCTTGTCATAAAGGGAAATTTAGCCTTAATCTAAAAAGACCATGTAAGCTACGTGGAATCCAGTGTCATGACTCCACACCGAAAATAGGTGTCCTAATTGCCTAAGGTAGAACTAACATGTATAACATTTAGGTGGATCCACTAGCTAAACACCTATGTGGGCACATAGTTATGGGATAACGATATTGCTACTAGAAACCCAAACTTTCTGAAGTAAAAGGTTTCCATATCATGAGATAACTTACATTGGGAAGCCGGACTTTATAACGTAAAAATCCTCTATCTCATTTTCATATCCACTCAGTGCTAAGCCTAATTCCCTTAGTCATATTAAGTCTTTACTTAAATTCATCTTCATGAAAGAATGCACTAGGCACTCAAGTCAACATGGTATCATAATCGCTCATAGATTCTTCAGGTGAGAATGTCCTTTCTACCTTAGAATCATCAACACATGAGTAAACCTTTCACATCAGATCCATAGTGTGTTCATGAGAATAGCCTTTCATTCAACACAACAATACTAACATAGTCGTATACATATTATACATAGTCATGTGTAAGGGTATGGGAGAATGATCTTACAACAATACCACCATTACACAATTAATCATAGGATCTTCACTTTCTAAGTGAATCATAAATTTACATAGAATTACCATAAGGATGTACAAATACTGATACTTTTTCCCTACAGAGGCCATGAATCACAATCAACTCCAACATATATAATTACTACATAATATAAGAGGAACTTCATGATTCAACAACTAATTCCACATAAACACAATTCATAGCATTAATCTTGCATCAATACACCCATCATAATTCATGAAATTGGGTCATAGGTAAATTCATGGGTTCATGGGGAATTTTATCATAAAATCACCAATAACCAACAATTCAATCATAATAATAGTCAATTGACTCATTGAAATCGTTTTTAGGAAGAACCCATGTTATAGATTGAAAACCCTAGATTTTGAAGAATCTAGTAATTTGAAATAGAGAGTTTTGGGGCTTCATCTAAGGAAGCTTTCAATGAATCAAGACCCCCATACCTTGATTGAAGATTTTCCCACGAATTGGAGTTGAGAAGATAGATTCTCTAGCCCTAGCCTTCAAGTTCTTGTTCTTCTTCAATGGAGGATTTCTAGTAAGAGAAATATGATACGAAGGGGATTTTAGGAATTATTTTGGTGTTGTGAATTAATGACTAAAATTGGGTGAATTTGACGTAAAATCAACTTATATAGTACACACAAAAATACCCAAAACGACCTCACTTTGATTGGACTTAAAAAGGAAAAGACCTACTTGATCCTCATTTAAGGAATCTCGTCCAAGCTCTTGAGCCCCTTCATGAGTCATGGTGAGGACTACGACCCGTGGTCCTCTTTGTGAAGGTTGGATAGTGGCTTGGCACTTGGTGCCTTAGGCTTACAAGCCCAAGGCATTACCATGAGGGGCTCCACGAGCCGTGGTCAAGACCACGAGCCGTGGTCAAGACCACGAGCCGTGGTCCCTCTCGTGGTCCTTGAGGCAGTGAGTTTGCCACTTGAGGCCCTTAGCTACTTTGCCCTAGTCTTCTTCACGAAGGGCTCCACGAGCCGTGGTCAAAACAACGAGCCATGGTCCCTCTCGTGAAGTTGAGGCAGTAGCTAGGCCAATGGGTGGCCATATTTCCATGGCCAATGAAGCTTCACGAGCCCCTTCACTAGCAATGGAGTAGACCACGATCCGTGGTCCCACTCGTAAAGGTGGGGCAGTGTTGTATTAGCTAGGGGTAGCCTTTCCCTTTTGCCTTGGCTTGGCCCCTTTTCCTTGGCACTTGCCCCTTGGCCTTGACTCAAATAAGCTCCCTTTCAATTGCAGAAGGTCTTCTAATCTTCACATAGTCATTTTATGATTTTTAACCTTACCTTTACGCTCTATTTTAACCTACCATTTTTCGGAGTGTTATATGACCCGAGCCTACACCCTGGACGTGGCCGGTACTCAAGAACCATTTTTGGTCCCTAAGCGAATCCTTATACGGGCTGACTACAAGCGAAAGACTAATTTAAGCATGCAAAAGCTTAAAAAATTGAATATAATTCATGAAACTCAAATACAAAGTTTTAACTCAAATGATATACTCTGAATATAAATAGAATATTCAACTAGCCAATAATGGGCAACTTAAGTCTTTAATACATTTATAAGATAAATGAAACAAACTTCTCCAACTCTACTGTCTATCTTTGAAGCCTCTAACTAACACATCTATAATTAGGAGGCTGCAACACTTAGGAAAATATTCTCACTTCTTTCACACTCATTTCATGCGTTAGAGTTTGATATCTAAAAAGTTTCTTTCTAATTTGTGCTTCCACGTGTTTTTCAGTTAATCATGCCTTCACGAAAAACTGACAGAGGTCATCCTACTAGGCGTAATGTTAAGGAGCAAGGGGTACCCAATGCACCTGAAGTGCAACCCCAAGGGGAAGTTACTAATGCTGAGTTCAGAGAAGAGATAAGAATGCTAAGTCAAGGTGTGACTAACCAGGTTGGGCAAAAAGAGGGGCTCGACAAGAAGAGGCTGACACTTCGAGGATCCGTGACTTCTTGAGGATGAACCCTCCAAGTTTAACTGGTTCGAGCATTACTGAGGATCCAGAGAACTTTATTGAGGAACTGCAAAAGGTATTTGATGTTATGCATGTTGTCGATACTGAGTGAGTTGAACTAGTTGCATATCAATTAAATAGTGTTGCTAGGACTTGGTTTGACTAGTAGAAGAAGGGTAGAGCTGAGGAAGCACCATCCGCGAGTTGGGCTTGGTTTGAGGAAGCTTTCTTGGGGCGTTTCATTCCCCGAGAATTGAAAGAGGCTAAGGTATGGGAATTTCTTACCTTTAAGCAAGATTCACTAAGTGTCCATGAGTATAATATGAAGTTCACCCAACTCTCCCCCTATGCTCTGATGATTGTTGCGGATATGAGGAGTAGGATAAGTCTATATGTTGTTGGGCTGTCTCGTCTGTTGAGTAAGGAAGGTAAAGCTGCAATGCCCATAGACGACATGGATATAGCAAGATTAATGGGATGAGTCTATATGTTGCTGGGCTGTCTCGTTTGTTGAGTAATGAAGGTAAAACTGCAATGCTAATAAGTGTCATGGACATAACAAGATTAATGGTATATGTGCAGCAGGTTGAGGAAGAGAAGCTGAGCAATAGGGAGGAGTTTAAAAACAAGAAGGCTAATAAAGGGAGTAAATCCAGGCAGAAAAGATGTAATGTGAATCGTTTGACCTTTCAGCAAAAGCAAAAGGGACCTGCTTATTCATCTTCTAGTGCACCTGCACCCAGAAACAAAGGTGAGTATTAATGGTCAGAATTCGCAGAACTTCAGAGCTAGACCTGTGCAGTTTCAAGGTAGTGTGGCACAAGGAGGTAACTGGGATCCGGTATGTGCTAAGTATGGTAGAACCCACCCGGGTAAGTTTCGCGATGGTTCCACTGGCTGTTTCAAGTGAGGATAAGAGGGTCACTTCATGGAAGAGTGCCCCAAGAACCGGCAAGGTAATATGAATCAGGGCAATGGAGCCCAATCTTCATCAGTTGCTCCACAAATAGGGGTGCACCTAGAGGAGCTACTTCCGGTACTGACAGAGGAGTAAATCGCCTTTATGCGATCAGTTGTCGTCAAGAGCAAGAGAACTCTCCAAATGCTGTCACTGGTATGATCAAAGTCATTTCTCTTGAAGTTTATGCCTTTCTAGACCATAAAGCAAGTTTATATTTTTTAACCCCTTATGTTGCAAATAATTTTGATGTTCTTCCTGAGAAACATTGTGAACCCTTTGTGTTTCCACACCTGTTGGGGAGTCTATTCTAGTGGAGCGAGTATATCGTGATTGTGTCATTTCCATCAATCACAAGAACACCATGACTGATTTAGTTGATTCAAACATGCTAGATTTTGATGTCATTCTATGAATGGACTGGCTTCATGCCTGTTATGCATCAACAAATTGTAGAACTCGAGTAAGTTCCACATTCCTAATGAGTCAGTCATAGATGGAGTAGTAGTTCAATAGTTCCTAAGGGTAGTTTCATTTCATATCTTAAGGCGAGAATGCTGGTTTCTAAGGGTTGTGTCTATCATTTAGTCTGAGTTAATAACTGTAGTGTTGAGATACCTCCCATTCAGTCAGTTCCAATAGTAAAAGTGTTTCCAAAAGTCTTTCCAGATGATCTACCCAGAGTCCCTCCTGAGAGAGAAATAGACTTTGGCATAGACATTATTCCCGATACTAATCCTATCTTTATTCTGCCATATAGAATGGCACCAACAGAGTTGAAAGAACTTAAAAAAATAGTTGATAGATCTCCTTGATAAGGGTTTTATTCGACCAACTATCTCACCTTTGGGTGCTCCGGCCTTATTTGTGCGAAAGAAAGATAGTTCCCTTAGGATGTGTATAGATTACCGTCGGTTGAACAAGGTTACCATCAAGAACAAGTATCCTCTTCCGAGAATTGATGATCTTTTCGATCAGCTTTAGGGTGCTTCTTGTTTTTCTAAGATTGACCTCAGATTTGGCTACCATCAATTGAAAGTAAGGGAGTGTGATATTCCCAAGACATCTTTCAGGACCCGTTATGGTAATTATGAGTGTCTAGTTATGTTGTTCGGTTTAACTAATGGACAGGCAATGTTCATAGACATTATGAAAAAAGTATTCAAGCCTTATTTAGATATGTTTGTTATCGTTTTCATTTATGGCATTCTAATCTATTCGATGAATGAGGAAGATCATGTTAGCCATCTCAGAATAGTTTTTTAGACTTTGAAAGATAAGGAGTTATATGCTAAAATCTCTAAATGTGAGTTTTGGCTGGAGTTTGTGGCGTTCTTAGGCCACATAGTTTCTGGTGATAGAATTAGAGTTGATACCCAAAAGATAGAGGTAGTGCAGAATTGGCCTAAACCCACATCTGCAACTGATATTAAGAGTGTCTTGGGTTTGGCTAGATATTATAGAAGGTTCATAGAGGGGTTCTCATCTATTTCATCCCCCTTGACAAAGTTAACTCACAAAACAGTGAAGTTTCGATGGTTTGAAGCTTCTGAGAAAAGGTTTTAGGAATTGAAAAAGAGATTGACTACTACCCTAATATTGACCTTACCAGAAGGTACTAAAGGTTTTGTGGTGTATTGCGATGCATCTAGAGTTGGTTTGGGTTGCGTGTTAATGCAGAATGGAAAAGTTATAGCTTATGCCTCCAGAAAGTTGAAAGTTCATGGGAAGAACAACCCAACCCATGACTTAGAGTTGGCTGCCATAGTATTTACTTTAAAGATATGGCAACATTATTTGTATGGTGTTCATGTTGATGTATTTACTGATCACAAGAGTTTTTATTATTAGTTCACTCAAAGATAGCGTAATCTCAGACAAATGAGGTGGTTAGAATTACTCAAGGATTATGACATGAGTATTCTCTATCACCCAGGTAAGGCTAATGTTGTTGCTGATGCTTTAAGCAGGTTGTCCATGGGTAGTACTGCCCATGTTGAGGAAGAAAAGAGAGAGTTAGCGAAAGATATACATAGGCTTGTACGCTTGGGAGTCCACCTAATGGATTCCAAAGAAGGAGGAGTAGTGGTGATGAATAGGGCTGAATCATCATTAGTGTTAGAAGTAAAAGAGAAGTAGGACCAAGATCCTATTTTTCTTGAATTGAAGGCAAATGTTCATAAGCAGAAAGTTATGGCTTTTCAACAAGGGGGATATGGTGTATTGAAGTATCAAGGTAGCTTGTGTGTACCAAGGGTGGATGAACTCCAAGACATGATTATGGCATAGCTCTAGATATTCCATTCATCATGGTTCCACAAAGATGTATCACGATTTGAGAGAAGTCTATTGGTGGAGTAGTTTGAAGAAGGGCATTACAGAGTTTGTTGTTAAGTGTCCAAATTTCCAACAAGTTAAAGTAGAGCACCAAAGGCCCGGTGGTATGGCACAAAATATAGAACTTCCGGAATGGAAGTGGGAGATGATCAATATAGACTTTATCACGGGTTTGCCAAGGTCTCGGAGGAAGCATGATTCGATATGGGCGATTGTTGATAGAATGACAAAATCATCCAACTTTGTGCTAGTAAAGACTACCCACATAACAGAGGATTATGTTAAGTTGTATATTCAAGAACTAATAAGACATCATGGAGTTTCAGTCTCCATTATTTCAAACAGAGGTGCACAATTTACTGCACGATTTTGGAAGTTATTCCAAAAAGTATTGGGTTCAAAGGTGAACTTAAGTACTGCCTTTCATCCTCAGATAGATGGACAAGCAGAGCGCACTATTCAGACCTTAGAGGATATGTTGAGGGCTTGTATGATAGACTTCAAAGGTAATTGAGATGATCACCTACCTCTTATCGAATTTTCTTACAACAATAGTTACCACTCTAGCATCCAAATGGCTTCTTATGAAGCTCTTTATGGGAGAAGGTGCAGATCTCCTATTGGGTGGTTTGAAGTTGGTGAAGCTGGGTTGATAGGACCAGATTTAGTTCATCAAGATATGGAGAAGGTGAAAGTTATTCAAGAGAGGTTGAAGACAGCACAGAGTCGTTAGAAATCCTACACTTATGTTAGGAAAAGGGAGTTAGAGTTTGAAGTAGATGATTCAGTATACTTGAAAGTTTCACCCATGAAGGGTGTTATAAGGTTTGGTTAGAAGGGGAAGCTTAGTCCCCGGTATGTTAACCCTTATAGAATTTCCAAGAGGATTGGCTAAGTAGCTTCTTAGTTGGAGCTACCACAAGAGTTAGCTGCGGTTCATCTGGTATTTCACATCTTTATGTTGAAGAAGTTCATGGGCGATCCTTCATTGATCATACCAACAAAAGATATTGGGATCAAGGATAGCTTATCTTATGAAGAGGTTCTGATTCAGATTTTAGATCGCCAAGTTCGCAAGTTGAGGACAAAGGAGGTAGCATCAGTCGAAATTCTTTGGAGGAACCAATTTGTTGAGGAAGCTACTTAGGAAGATGAGGAAGATATGAAGAGGAGATATCCGCATCTCTTTGAAACCGGAGAAGTTCCAGACCAAGGTACTAGTCCTCTTCTTAGTACTCTTTAATTTATGATTTGCATGTTGTATTTGCATTGCTTGTTGGGTGTTTGAGCTGAAATTTTGATGTTACACCCTTAGCTTAGTAAGAGTAATCTCATTCATGGCCGAATGTTCCCAAGGGGGAGATATTGTACATTCTCGCTAATTGAAAGAACTAGGAAGAAGTTAAGAATTTGGAAATAGTCATTTTTGGAAAGAATTGAAATCTGGAAAATTTGTGTAGTATGTTGAATTGAGTTTTTAGTCAACTTCAAACGACCATAACTCCTAGATCAGGATGATTTAGGTGTGTTTCCAGATATCGTAGGAAATATCTTGGAATAATCTTTCTAATGCCATAGAGCTTACGCGATTCCAAGTTCGTATAAGTGAGATATTCCCATTGGAAGTTGGGTTGTTCAAATAAGGAAAGTCCAATCCATATTTTGGAAGGGTAGTTTCGTCTTTTCCATACCCAACATAATTAAATCATTTTTGGTAATTATTCTAAGGTCTAAATTGATAGGATTCAGTTCACGCTTTTGAAAAATAGAGTTAGGGTTTTTGGAGAAAGAACGCAGGAGGAGAAGAAAGGAGAAAAGAGCCAAGATCATCGTTCTGGGAGATTTTTGTGTGGATTTCGCCAAGGGTTAATCTATACGAGGTATGTGAGATCACATAGCGTTGTGTTAGTTCACCCATGTGCCAATCATGATCCAATTCAACAAAGTTTATTGATTTGAAAGTAAATCCAATGAGTTCTTGATGAAATTCGTTTGAAAGCTTGTGAGTTCTTGTTGTTGAAGTTTCTTGAGATTGATTCATGTATTTAGGTGTGAATTTGAGTTGAATCTTACATGTATTGAGGGTTTAGTCGATTCTGAGTGTTTGGGGAAAGAACCAATTGAGTTTAGAGGGTTTAGAGTTGAAAAACGAGCAAGAAAAATCGTCAAACACTTGGGGAATGGGGTGGGGGGTCGCGCCTGCCAGCGCGCCTCAAAGAGGGGTCTGAAGTTTGACCCTTGGGGCACCGCGCCATGTCAGCACCCCCCAGGTCAGACTTTGAGGTTTGCCCTTTGGCGCCCTGCTCCTCTCAGAGCGCCAGGGACGCCAGTTCTTCCCATTTCTTCCCCAACTTTCCCTACTAGTTTCTTAGCAATGTACCTATGTTTTCTAGTTGATTCAAACACTCTTAGGTACATCTAAACATTATGAAATTATTCATAAACATGATATCATTAACGTTGAATCCATAATTCAATTCAAGGAAAGTTAAAAGTCAAGTCTAGAAGTTAAGAATCAAGTCAAGAGGAGTTCATAAACTTTTCAAAAGTTTTTCACAAATGTTTTAACTTTGTTTTAAGACTTAACTTTTAAGTTAAGCAAAGAGTAAAAAGTTGAGTTCATTTCTTCAAATATTATACGGGAACTAAGTATTCCTAGGAGTTTAAAATGTTTTCACATTTGAACAAGAAAGGGAAGCACAAATTTCCAAGAGAGTTTTTAAGCTAAGTTTTGAGTAATTATCTCAAATTAAAGAAAGAGTTTTGTTTTTAGAAACACATGAGCTAAGTATATTTTTGGAAGTAGTATTGAGCACCGACATGGGGATGCGAGTTCATATTAACTCAAGTCTCCATAAACCATGTAGCCATCATAGGTAGTAAAGGATTATACTTTGTAGATGACTCCTTAAGTGCTTTTTAGCATAGAATAGTAGATCCACTTAGTTAAGGTGTTCTATATGACGGCAAAGTATAGGTCAGTTTTGGCAACGTGGGCAAGGCGTTGTATAGCAACTTAGGCTCATAGTGGTGGTTGTCGGTTAGAGAATCCCCCACATAAACTATATTACTTTGTCATACGAGTACAATTGAGTTTGTTATTGCATTTCTTTAACAAACTAAGTTACTTTCTAGTGTTTTAAAAGCTTTCTGTATATTGAATGTGTTTTATTGCTTTATATTGAGTTGAGTTATTCATGAGTTGAATAAAGCCAAGGTAAGTGTTTCTTTTAGACTCTTTTCAAGTTTATATTATGTTTAGCATTCCACTCGCATACTCGTACATTCAATGAACTAATGCCAGTTGGCCTGCATCATCTAATGATGCAAACAAAGGTAACTAGGATCAACATCCAGCGCCTTGTTGATCAGGTTGAGCACTCAGAGTCAGTTGGTGAGCCTCCTTGCATTCCGGAGGGCTCCTTTTTACATTGCTTTCTAGTTTTCGGTTGTTAGGATGATCGAGGCCCTGTTTCGACATCCCTATTTATTTTAGAGGCTTCATAGATGGGTAATAGTAAGTTGTCTTTACATTATTATTTCATATGTTAAGACTTGAGTGGCCACTTTGGCCAAGTTGAATGTTTGACCTTTTAACGTTCTAAGTATTTTATTAAATACTTGAGTAGAGATGCATTGAATCCAAGGGTTTTCTTGAGGCCAACAATGGTTCTCGAGTGCCTGTCCCATCCATGGTGTAGGCTTGGGGTGTGACACTAAGTATGAAAACTAAGAGGTAAGGATTAACTAATTTTTCCAGTGGACGAGTGTTTCTAAAATTTGCGCATAGTAGTGGTGAGTTTGTATAGTAGGCAAGCAATCATATTGATATTTGGGTTTAGTAATAAACACTAAGATTGAATTTAAGATGAGTGTCATGATAAAAAGAATGGCAACATGAGGGTGATGATGTTAGTCTAGATATTTGATTTAGAAGACTTAACATAGAGTAGGTGAGGAATTGAGGTGATAAGCTGCAATAATTATGAGTGGTACAAGTGAGAGGCCCTAACGTTTAGATAAGGGCAGTGAAGTGTGGCTAAGTCATAAGACTAACCAGAGAATTAAGAGGTGTGCCAAGATGGTATGTTACCAGATGAGGTTCTAATTAAGTTATAATTTTCTATGTGTTCCTAGATAACCTAATTGAGTTGTCAATGTGAAATAGGTCCATATCTTTCAAGTGTTAGCTTTAGACCTAAGTGGTAGATGATAAGATGAGAAATCAAGTCTAGTGTTGAGAATATCCTAAGGAGCTGGTTAGTAGGAGTCCATGGAGTTGTTAGATTACTAAGCTTGAATATTGTAAGAGTAACCCGTTCAATACCTAATTCAGTCGTCATTTCAGGACGAATGATCCCTAAGGGGGAATTGTAACACCCTAGAATTGTTTTGAAAAAAGACTTGAACCGTTCTTCGTAGTTAGTGAGATTTTACCAAGGAATTAAAAAATTCTCAAGTATTCAAGTCACTAGATGTAGAACCTTGAGTTCCAAAAAGAACTAAATTGGAAATAGAAAAATATGAAATTTTGCAAGATATGCTTAAGTTATGAGTTTTGGGTCAATTTCAAAAGACCATAACTCTCAATACAGAATGAATTAGGTGTTCCATGAGATGGAAAATGAAAAGGTCTTTGAATTATCTTTCCAATTCCATCAAGTTTGCTAAGTTTTGAGGTTGGATGAGTGAGATATGCCCTTTTGAAATCAGGTTTTCCAGTTAAGGAAAGTTACCCGAAAATAGTGCGGGGTATTTTGGTCTTTTCCTTATCAAATCTGATTTAATTCATTTTTAGTAAGGTTTTAAGGGTCTAAGCCTATTCGGTTCAGTTTTATAATCCTAATATACACCTAGGGTTTTATTTGAGAGCTCAAGAAGAGAAAAGAGGAGAAAAGAGGAAAGGATCAAGACGTTCGTTGAGGTTCTTGAGTTTTGTTGCGGATTTTCGCCATGAGTTTGATCCCTAGGATGTATGTGAGCTTCCATAGTATTGGGTTTGTTCACCCACATGCCAATCATGAGTTTATTTTACAAATCTATCCATAAATATTGAGCAATTTAATTTCTTTATGAGTTCTTGATAGGTGTTCTTGAAGTTTCCTTATCGATTAAGTTTAGATGTAAGATTTTACTTGGGTCAACTTCAAATGACCATATCTCATAAAATATAAAGAGTCACATGATCCATAACCTATTAAATTAAAGGTATTTGAATCTACTTTTCAACGCCACCAATTTCACGTCAATCCAATTTTTGAGTAAAACATTTTGACTATTTTAGTAAACTATACAGTGCTGTTACAAATTTAGCCCACGGGAAAACATTAAAAAGGGTTTTTTTTGTTTTTTAAACTCCAAGAAAACCCTAAACGAATTTGTTGACTAATAAAAGGCCCAAAACAATCAGATTTTCATCTTTGAATCCATCATTCTCTTCTCTCTCAAACCCTAGGGTAAAACCCTAAGGAAAGATCAAAGTAGGAGACTCCATTCAAGATTCTTTCAATATTTTTCAAGATTCTGCTTCAAGGTAAATCTTTCTCCAAGAATTCCCTTTTTTTCAACTCAAAAATCCTCCATACAATTATGAATCAGTAATGAAAATCATAATTCTTGGCCATAGAGAATTCAAGAAACTAATTAAAGAATCTCAAGAAAGGTTTTCTTCATAGTTTACCTTCAAGCTAGAGTTTCAAGGCTTTTAATCAAGTTCTTCTTAAAGATTGTTCAAGAACTTTGTTCTTTCATGTATGTAAAACTATCATAGTGTTGAACTAGTTCGTTCTCACGCCCTACATCTACTTTCAGATTAGTAAAAGAGTAATATACGATACTTTCCCTAGATTTGAGTTTTCCTCAGATAAGTTGAATTTTGAGTTCTTGAGTTCATGTTTCTTTTAAAAGTTCTATTCCTAGTTATCAAATTGTTATATTGTTATTGAGATCCTTCGTATCATGAATCATAACTCTTGAATTCATAATTCAAATTCAAGAAAGTGTTAGGAGTAGGGTTCAAGAAAGTCTTTGAGTTCTATTGTGAATCCTTTGAGATCAACTGTCGATTTGAGCTATGTTTTGAGGAAGTAATTATAAGAATGAGAAAAGTCGTATACCTAAGTTCCATATTGTTATTTAGACCCATGAGTCGAGTCGTTAATGCCCATAAATTCTGCATGAACTCCATCAGTTGAGTATCTATGAAAGGAGTAGTATCTTTAGGTTCTAAATCTTGAGTATTGATTTCCTAATCATTTTGGAATTATATTCCTAATCATGGGGCTAATACATGTTACCCATGAAGGTCCTTGAGTTGAGTAGTTCATTCCCATAATTTCGTATGAACCCTATGAGTCGAGCAGTCTTGAGATGGGAGGTATCATTGAGTCCTTAAGTTGAGTAGTTCATGCCCATAATTTTGCATTAACCCTCTAATTCGAGCATTCTTGAAATGAGTAACATCATTGTAGTTCTTGAGTTCCAAGTATTGAGTTCTATCTATGGTTATTGAAAACCTTTCTTGAGATTCTTGAATTAGTTTTTGAAATCTCTATGACCAAGAATTATGATTCTCATTAGTGATTCATAATTGTATTGAGGATTTTGAGTTGAAAAAAGGGAATTCTTGGAGAAAAACTTACCTTGAAGAAGAATCTTGAAAAAGATTGAAAGAATCTTGAATGAAGTCTTCTACTTTGATTTTTCCTTAGGGTTTGAGAGAGAAGAAAATGATGGATTAAAAGATGAAAATCTGATTGTTTTGAGTCTTTTATTAGTCAAGAAATTCGTTTAGGGTTTTCTTGTAGGTAAAAAAAACAAAATCAACCCTTTTTAATGTTTTCCCGTCGGCTAAAGTCATTAAAGAACTATATAGGTTACTAAAATACTCATAACTTTTTACTAAGAAATTAGATTGACACGAAATTGGTGGCGTTGAAAAGTATATTCAAATACCTTTAATTTAATTAATTATGAGTCACATAACTCTTTATATTATAGGAGATATGGTCATTTGAATTTTACCCAAGTAGAATCTTACATCAAAACTTAATCGATAAGGAAACTTGAAGAACATTTATGAAGAACTCATCAAGAAATTAAATTGCTCAATATTTATAGATAGATTCGCAAAAGAAACTCATGATTGAAGTGTTGGTGAACAAACCCAATACTATGGAAGTTTACATACCTCTTAGTGATCAAACCCATAGCAAAAATCTGCAACAAAACTCAAGAACCTCGACGAACGCCTTGATCCTTTCCTCTTTTCTCTTCTTGAACTCTCAACTAAAAACTTAGGTAAATATTACGATTACAAAATTGAACCTAATAGGATTATACCCTTAAAACTTTACTGAAAAATAATTACATCTGATTTGGTAAGGAAAAGACCAAAATACCCCTCACTATTTTCGGGTAACTTTCCTTAACTGGACAACCTGACTTCAAAAGGGCATATCTCACTCATCCGACTTTAAAACTTAGCAAACTGGGTGGAGTTAGAAAGATAATTCAAAGACCTTTAATTTTACATATCATTGAACACCTAAATAATCCTATACCAAAAATTATGGTCATTTGAAGTTGACCCAAAACTCATAACTTAAACATAATTTTCAAATTTTTAGATTTTGCTATTTCCAATTTAGTTCTTTTTGGAACTCAAGGTCATAGTTCTAGTGACCTTAACACTTAAGAAATTTTTAATTCCTTGGTAAAATCTCGCTCACTACAAGGAATGGTTCGAGTCCTAGTTTGTAATTTTTTCTGGGGTGTTAAACCTAGTCAACTCATTCTCCAAAAATTCATCAAGTTGAACGAAAAGAAGGAGAAAGAGTCGACCAAGCCCTCTCCAAGAACGCAACAAGTTTTCTTCAGTTCCAGCCCCAAAATCAAAAGATTTCTTCGTGAATTACATCCACAGGTATGTGGAATTTCACTAGTGGGTTCCTTTCAACTATTAGGTCCCTAGAATTCAGTTAGATTCCTTATTCTCTATTACATGTTAGACCTAGAGTTTCTAGAAGTTCAGAATTTATGCTGTGATTCACTTGTTAGACTAATCCAAATCAGATTATTTTATTTTCGTGGAATTGTTTCTTAGTTCTTGTTTGAAACTCAGAACCCTAGTTGTGTAGATTTGTTTAGTTCATGAATTACACTTGCTAGGTTAGTTTATTTAGATATACATGCCTTAGTTAAGAATGTTTCAATATCAATATATTAATGTTGTATTTTCAATTAGCATGTCAGTATATTGAGCTATTCAGTGTTACAAAAACTGAATCATAATGTGTTATTTATATAATTAGTTGGGAGTAGGCTTAATACCGAGTGGACTAAGGGCCAATCACCCTCTTAGTCCCAGAACTACGTGCCCCCATATGATAAGTCTCCTCTGTGGGCAACATATTTAGTGATCATGCCAGTCATGCCTTTATACCCTTGGCAAGGTAAATTTGATCCTCTCGATGGGGCGATACATCGGACACCACAGATATCTCTCGTGGTTTTATGTCAGTTAACAGCAGCTCCCACAGCCAGATTCTAGTGCATTGACCAGGTTACCATTTATATGTTTAGTATTCAGTTTCAGTAAGTTATGAACTTGGTCATTGCATTCAGTTTAGTTCATGTTCAATATGTTTAGTATATTCTTCATGTTCTTCTTGTATCATTGATCAATATTCTATGTTCAATTATATATTTTGTTCAGCTTTATCCTATCCTGCATGCTCAGTACCTTTCAAGTACTGAGGCCTACTCTGCGCTACATCTTTTTATGATGTAGGTTCAGGTCCTCAGCATTCAGATCACGTAAAGATCGGTTCCCGATCTCCAGTTCAGCAACATCAGTGGTGAGCCCTCATTCTTCGAGGATGATTGGCATGTCTTTTATTCAGTCGTTTCATTTTAGTTTCAGTTTTGTTAGAGTTAGCTAGGGCATGTCCCAACATCTCTAATCAGTAGAGGCTTTTATTCAGACAAAGTTTAGATTTAGTTTTTAGTTGAGCTTGATCTTTCAGTTGTCATTAAACTCAGTTTTATATATACAGACTTAGAATGGGTATCCCCCATCATTTCATTTTATGGTATGTTTTAAGCTTCCGCACAGTATGTCTATTATTCAAAAAATCTTGAAGTATGCTTATGATATGCAAGCAGGGTTAGCTTGGGGAAACTCGTGATCCTAGGTCCCATGTTAACATCCAGGTGGTAGCCTCTGGGCGTGACACATTGATGGATGTACAATAGTTGCTAAAGCCACAATACTAGTCAATATATGGGCAATGAGAAGATATCTCGAAGTTTGGGAGGATCCCGAGAATTTCCTATCAGTGAGATTTGAAAATTCTCCTATTGAATATCTGGGAAATAACTATGAGTATCTCCCGTTTTGTGTATGAAAAAGGATTTGTCCAGGAATGCAGTTTGGTTTAGCTAATGTTAAAAATCCTCTAGCTCGGCTTTTGTACCACTTTAACTGGGGACTTCCATGTGGAACAAGTACTCCCAAAGATTTGTATATGAGTGAAAAAAGGATTAAGTGCATAAAAAGAGAAAGATCTCTACTTAATTGCCAAAACAAATCAAAGTTTGGATGTCATGCTCTAAATGGTGAAAATGAGCAAAGAATAAGATTTTCTTCAACTTCTTTTGGTTAGGTGTTTTTTTGTCTTTGAATTTATTTACCCTGAAAGTGAGTTAAGAAAATATTCCACAATTGGTTTTACAATTTTAGTTCTAAAGGTTGGATTATTGATCAATTTGTTCCATTGGAATTTTGTTTAGTATGTAATTGTATGATCACATTTTGTTTCGCTTTTAGTTCTCTCAACTCATTTTTTCGGTCCACATCAATATCCCAAATTTAAATACAATCTTCTATATGATCACATTTTGTTTCTCTCTATTTGTTTTGACACTTCAATTAAAAGTTGCACCCATTAGAATCTTGAATTTGAGCGAAGTAAATATACCACTCAATTTTGTGATTAAGAGTATATACGCTTCTCGTTAAGAAAGTAGTTTATGTTTATATCACTGTTGTTTCACAAATGATGCATAGTTACTTTTTCCATTAATAGACCTATACCTACTGAATTAAAAATATATTCTAAAACTGATTTTTAACTATAAAAATATCGCATGGCTTTAAAAATTACCACATCCACTTTAAATACAATCCGTCTTCTACTCAGTCGGTTTGGATCGGGTCTTTATTTTTTTGTTTCGGATCCGAAAGGGTATAAAAAGAGTAAATTTTAGGAATAGCAAATATAATAATTATATTAGTGCTCTATATATTTTATTTGTGCTCCATTGCCATATTATGTTTTCTATAAAACATCTGATTTGTATAAATCGCGATGGTTTGCATAAATTGGTCGTTATTCCTCTATGTCTATGAAAATTGTGTTTGTATATGTATATGTTCTTTATGTTAGGCTTGTCAATTGTGCGTGTGTATACATATATATATATATATATATATATATACACAAAAATTTTAATTAGCTGTTATTTGTATATGTATATGTTCCTTGTGTTAGGCATGTCAATTGTATATGCATAAAATATACAAGTCTCAGCCGAATGGCAAGAAAGACGAAACATTTGTTGCGAATTAGATCTAAATGAAACAATCGCTATATCATTTAATCTGATTTCAATGTTTGCTACTTAAATACAATTTTCCCTATAAAAATGGTTTGGGTAATTCCTTAAAGCCATATAATAATTTTGAAGTTAAAATATAATAAATATGCATTATTTATTAAATGTCAAAAGTATATATGCATCATTTTATATATATATATATATATATATGTATATAATATCACTTCTATTAACAAAATTATATTGTATGGGCTGATCTTATGACCACCTCTGATCATACATGCTCAAGTTGTATTAATAAAAAAGGAGATTATTTTCATTTAATCACGTGGGTCAACTTTGCACATCATATCTAATGCATTTAGGGGCCCTTTTAGCAATTGACAATAATATTTTTGCTGCATTACTACTTGCAATAAAGAAACAGTAAACCTTTTCAGCCATCGAAATATTTTTTGCTATAAAATGTGGAAGGGGCATTTTGTTTTGAAATATACAAATAAATACTGCAATAGTCTAGAAGAATATTTCCTTTTTGTCTTTCTGATAACACTCCTCTATTTATCAACGATACATAAGTTACGTTTATCTGGGGAATTTCAAATGCCTACAAGAATTTTCGGCGAGTCATAGTTAGATGTACGACGCTATTAGTGATTTTTTTACCTATAACACGCAAGTTCAGTAATTTTATTGATATGAAACAAAGCAAAATAACTTTGCTATATAATTTTGTTTAACTTGAGCGACCATTTGAAGATTTTACTCAATTTTTCACTCTTACATTGTGCACCTATATCTTCTTTGGAGCATTGGAGACTTTAGAAGTGCTCTTCCATTCACTACTCATACTCAAATAATGTAGTTCTTGAAGCCTTTGAGATGGTTGTTATGTCTTTATCCTCCTTAGATGTCTCAAAATAATTTGTTGGGGTTAAAATTGAAGATTACAGAGGTTTTAACTAGCAATTTACACTATGTTTGGATGGTTGTTATGTATTATTTCCTGCCCTTAAATTATTTTCTTTAATTTGATTAATAGATTATTTCACACACATCTTTTTTAAGAAATTTATTTAGGAAAATAAAAAAATGAAGTTGAATTAACTTAATCACTAAAGGAATAGGAAAACACATGAGAAGACTAGTGTAGAAGGAAACAGACCTATAGTTAAATTTTGAAACTATTAGACATGGAGGTGTGAGGATTTTCATCTTTTAAGAAACTGTGAGGATCCATTTTCGTATCGGAAAGGAAATGGGAAAACAAAGGTTTAATCCAAATTAAAATTGGAATAAATAATGTGCTCTCATTAGTATGTACAATATACTATACTAACAACGCATTGCAATTTTCAATGGTGAAATTATTGTGGGAGAGAGGTACAACTCTTGGTCAAAGATATTTCAGTGTCTTCTGATCAGCTTCTACGTCCAACTCACTATTTCAAGGAGTTACTCTTCCCTCTCTCATTGTGATAAAGTCTTGCAACTTCAGTGCTTCTCAATCGTTGAAAGAAGAACATGAATTTCTCAATATGTTCAAACACTCTCCTAGCATTATTTGTTGTTTCAGATCTAATCTCCACTTCAAAGATGATTTTACCTTTTACAACTTATTGCTCGAGTATGCATCAGGATGAAGCGTGGCCAATGGTCTTCTAAATTGCAATTCACTGCTGGAGTTTGAGGTTAAAAAATACACAAATAATGTACTTTGACGCCTCAGTTGCATCTACACCAATTGAATTATTCATTGCGACATCAAGCCTGACAATATTCTCTTTGTGGGCACCGATGGAAATGCCAAGATTGCTGATTTCAGGCTCTCCATGACTTTTGAACAGGCCATGAAAGAAAAATGGTAATGGATGATTAGGGAAACAAAAATGTATATGTCACCTGAATTAGTGCGCAACAACTATGAATATGGCCCACATGTTGATATTTGGGCTATTGGTTGCACTATCTATGAGCTGATTATGGGGAAACCTCTATGAGATGGAGATGATGATCATGTGTTGCAGAAAATCAAGTTTGAGAAACCAAAGTTTCACAATTCGATGTTGTCAAAGGAAGCCAAAGATTTTTTGAAGAAGAGAAAGAGTTGGCCAAAGCTTTCCAAGAACGCAACGAGGTTTCATTCAGTTCCAGCCCAAAATCGAAAGATTTCTCCATGGAATTTGTCACCAGGTATGTGGAATTTCACTAGTGGGTTCCTTTCACCCATTAGATCCCTTATTTTCCATCAGATTCTTGATTTCCTTAATATTATCTAGACCTAGGGTTTCTTGAATGTTAGATATTGTTGGGTTTAGCTGTTAGAATGATCCAAATCAAATTGTCATGAATTTAGTATTGTTTTGTGTAGATTCTTTCATAAATTCAGAATCCTAACTATGTAGTTCTTTTAGTTCATGAATTACACATGCTAGGTCAGTTATTTCAGATATATACATAAATTCCTCATTTTTGAATGTTTCATTATCAGTATATTAATGTTGCATTCTCAATTTCCATGTCAGTATTTTAAGCTATCCAGTATTACAAAAAAACTAGTCATAAATTGTTAATTAAATAATCAATTAGGAGTTGCTTAATACCGAGTAGACTAGGGTCAGTCACCCTCATGGTCCAAGAACTACGTGCCCCATAGATAAGTCCCCTCTATGGAAATTATACTTAGTGATCACGTCAGTCATGCCTCTATACCTCTGGAAGGGTATATTGGGTCCTCTCGATGGGGCTTACACAACGTACTCCATATTTAGCTCATGTGGTTTCATGTGGGCTATTAGTAGCTCCCACAGTTCAGTCAGATTCTATTGCATTGACCATGTTATCAGTTACAGTTAGATTTCAGTCTCAACATGTTATAAACTTGATCATTTTATCCAGTTAGTTCATGTTTAGTGTTCTCGGTATATTATCATGCTTATATCTTATCATTGCTCAGATATATATTTTGGTTCAGTTATGTTATTGTTCATCTTTATTATATCTTGCATGCTCAATACCTGTCAAGTATTGATGCATACTCTACGCTACATCTTCTCGTGATGTAGGTTCAGGTCCTCAGCTTCCAGATATTGATTCTCGATCTTCAGTTCAGCAGCATCAGTGATGAGTCGTCATTCTTCGAGGATGAGTGACATGATTATCTTCGTTTGCTTTTAGCTTTAGTTTCAATTTTGAGAGAACCAAAATTCTGGACTTCTTTTTCTACTAATGAATCTAGTATTCTTTATATACTTTACTGTTGTTGAGTGGTTCACTGACACCGTGGATATAGGTATCGATACATTATTTTATATATTGTTTCGTATTTTTTCTAATATATCTTCTCTACTGTTTTAATTTTCTAGTCGTCAAAATACTCTTTAAACTTTGTCGTTTCTTACCAGGTTCTCTAAAGTTTTTGTTCTGAGTATCTTAGAAATACATGATGAAAAACAATCTTAAGGAAATTATTCTACTATTGTGCTTGCTTTTATTATATTGATTGAGGGAAACAAATCATGGAAGTAGAAGATTAATGCACTACTTCCAAAAGAGGTTGCCTCTATGGAATGAACTTTGATATTGTGTAAAGATTGTCAAAGGGAATTGAAGCACCATAATTCTTTTGTAGGGTAATATTTCCAAAAGAGGTTTCATGTTGCCAATGACATTTTGATAGTATGGGAAAAAATATGTGGAAAAATATTTTTCAAATACTTGAGAAATAATTTTGAGATCATATTTTAAATGTGGGGTTCTGTGCTTAAAAAAAATGATAAAACTAGGCTAAGTGTCTAACTTAAATTTGGAGCACAAGATATGAACTTCAATGACATGTTTATATTATGTTAGACCCACAAAATTCTTTGGAGTATATTTGATAATGTGGTCGTTAAGTTCCTCTTTTACTAGTATATGATAAGACTAGTATGAAACTACCAAATTATATATATACTAGTTCAAACACCTTTTCATAAAAGAAAACAACTATTAGTATAGACATGAATAATGGTTAAAAGTCATTTGTCATGTTTGTGATATAAAAGAAGCATTTGGTTCATTTGCTCTTGTTGGTCCCGATAAGACTATGTTCATGGTTAAATTCTATAAAAGCCAAATTGAAGGTTATGGAAAGGTCCTTCTGAAAAGGACATTTGGCAAGCTGCTGAACAATAGTTGTATCATAAACAATTGTATTAAGTAGGAACAAAATATTTTTGAGAAAAGGTTACCTCACGGAGGGCTTTACAATCTGAACATTTTTGTTAGTACTTACTTGCTTTTTTCAAATTGTTTGTGACATGAACACTTGGGATACAACAATTACAAAATCTTGTAAGGAAAACTGATTAACTTAGAAGTTTTGTCTAACTTTGAGTGCAATAGATTAAAATGTCAAGTTGGTGTTGAATATAAGTATGCTAAGCATTCTTATAATTATGTTTAAAGGAATTCTAATCCCTTAGAGTTGATCTACACTGACATTTGTGATATGAAGTAAACACCATCTCGCGGTGGAAAAAATATCTCATATTTTATTGACAATTGCACTATAAAATTATGTTTATTTGCTGAATGGTAAGGATGAAAAAAAAGCGTCTAGAAAATATAAACTGAAGTTGAAAATCAGTTGAGAAAAATATAAGAAGTGATAGGGATGGAGAGTATAAATCTCCCTTTTCAGAAAGTGGAATCATTCACCAAACTAGTGCCCCCTACTTACCTCAATCTAATGGAATTGTAGAATGAAAAAAAAAAGAACTTTGAATTAAATGATGGACACATTACTTATAAGTTCAGGTTTACCACAAAACATGTATGGAGAAGCTATCCTTACAACAAAAGGGAAAAAAAAGTTTTGTTTGTTAAAAAAGAAAGCAATAAAATTTTTGTTTTTTCAGGATACAATCTATTCCATATAAGACATTGAAAGGAAGGAAATCCAAATAGAAATATTTCAAAGAGTAGAGGTGTCAAGCCAAAGTCCAAGTTCCTATCCCCAAAAGGATCAAAATAAGACCTAAGAATGTGGAGTATAAAATTAGATTTGAGTTGTCTAGTAAAGGGTCTAAAACACATTGGAAAGAATCAAAGGACAATTTATTAAATAAATAGATTCAGAGGCATGGTAAATGTCAAAGGACATCTACTTTCTTCGGATATGATTTTTTAACATTTTACTATATCTTTTGTGGAATCATCCTTTTTGAAAGATGGTATCTATAGTGAGATTAATTTAGTATTAAGCAGCCAGATTGGAAGTTGATTGATCTTGATATTTCAGACACATACTCGCCAGTAACTAGAATTACATTAATTCGGATTTTAATTGAATTAGATGTGGTATATGACCTCCAAATTCATCAAATGAATGTGAAAATAACTTTCTCTTATGGAGAATCCGAGGAAGAAATTTACATGGAACAACCTGAGGGTTTTGTGGTACCTGGTAAAGAAAAGAAAGTGTGTGAATTTGTTAAGTCACTATATGAACTGAAAACAAGCACCCAAACAATGATATGTGAAATTTGACCAAACCATGTTGGCAAATGGATTTAAGAATGATGAAAGTGATAAATATGTTTACAATGAAAGACACCCGAAATCACAAGGTCATAATTGGTTTGTATGTAGATGATATAATTACTTGAGCAACATAAAGCAAAATGATCATTTTATTAATACATTCTAAACTGATACATATACTCAAATTAAATAACAGAAACTCTATCACAGAGTCCCTCCTACATTGGAAACTAAACCTATAAACTAGGAATATGAGACAACAAACTCCTAAAGTAGTGGATACAATGCTACGACCTATGAAGTAAAACTAGTTAAACTATAGGCAGTAAAACCATTCTAATACAACCCCCTCAAGCTAGATGGTGTGCAACAACACCTAGCTTGGATGAATGATGATGAAAGGAGATATTTGGATGTGTTTTAGTAAGAGAGTCAACTAACTGGTCCGAACTAGGAATGTGCTTGAAAGTTAAGCCCTTATTTTTAACCTGTTGGCAAACATAGCGGGACTCAACAACTTTATGCCTCAAGCGACTATGAAGATTGTTGTTCTCACATAAGTAGGTGACACCAATGTTGTCACAAATAATGGTAGGTGGTGTGGGGATATGAACATGGACTTCCTTGAGACGGTTTTTCACCCAAGTGGTCTCATCAACGACACTAGTAACAACCCGGTACTCTACTTCAGTAGATGACAGAGCAATGGTACGTTGTTTTTTTGATGACCAACTAATTGGAGTAAGGCCAAGAAAAATAACATAACCTGTTGTGGAACTGCTATCAGTGAGATCGCCAGCCCAATTAGTATCAGAAAACACTCAGAGATCAAGACTGGTGGTTGGAGAAATTCGATGGCCATGGTTAGCAGCGCTTTTCGTATATCACATGATATGTTTAGCAACCTTCTAGTGAGCTTCAGATGGGTCATACATAAATTGAGACAATTTATTCACGAAGTAAGAAACACCAGGCATGCTAAAAGATAAATAATGCAATTATTCTAATGACTTTCTTGTATTTGGTAGCATCGTGAAATTGAGTGCCATTATTTAGCAAAAGACTTTGAGAAAAACTCATGGGAGTGGAAACACCCTTGCAATCTTGCATTAGAAGGTTTTGGAAAAGTTCTGAAACATACTTTGCTTATGAGACCAGGAGACCTTTGGCATCTCGATGAACCTCAACCCCAAGAAAGTAGGATAAAGGGACAAGATCTATAAGGGAAGGTGGGAAGCCAAGGAAGATATAACTTGATGAACCACTAAAGAATTGTTTCCTGTAAGGATGATATCATCTACATAGATTAAAAGATTTACAACACCATTAGAGCCATGACGAACAAACAGAGACTGGTCGGAGTGAGACTTAAGAAATCCGAAATTTAAAAGATAAGATGTTAGTTCATTTTACCAAGTGTGAGGGTCTTGATTGAGGCCATAAATAGCCTTATGAAAACAATAAACATGTGAAGGATGAGTTGCATTATCAAATCCTAGTAGTTGTTTCATAAAAACCCCTTCTTCAAGTACGCTTTGTAAGAAAGCATTATTGACATCCAATTGATGTAAAACCCAATTTTGCTGAACTGTAAGTGAGAGAACAACACTAATGGTCATGGGTTTGACAACTGGACTGAACGTACAATGATAGTTAAGACCTAGACGCCGAGTGAACCCTTCGGCAACCAACCTAGCTTTGTACCTGGCAATCAAATCGTCAACTTTCTTTTTTATTCTGTAAATCCACTTAAAATCAATAATATTCTTATTAAAATCTTAAGGAACCAATTCCCATGTTTGATTTGGAATTAACGCATCAAATTCAACTTTCATTGCTGACTTCCACTCTGTGTGCTTTAAAGCTTGCTTGAATGTATGAGGGGTAGCATTGTCTGGAAATTGAATAAGATAATTGAATGGTTTTTTCAGGAAGAAATTTCTATGTAGTGATCGAGTCGTTGGCCGGGTTGGAGGAGGTGGTGGCAAAGGAGGTGTTGGGAAACAAATAAGAGAAGGAGGTGGGGGCATAGGAGTTGGTGACAAATAGACTAGAGAAGCAGGTAGAGACAAACTCTTTGGTTGTGCAGGAGAGGTTGTAGAAATAGGTGGAAGAATTCTTGTTTTGTTTTAGCGGTGGCAAGTAATAAGATTGGGCGTTGGATCGAAAGGGATAAAAGCTTGGGTTTCCTCCTTAGAAGAAAAGGAAGGACAAAGCTGAGAAAGTGAATTACCTGAACTGGGACACGCATGATTCTGGCTGGAAGAGATGGACACTGATAGTAGGACTCTCTCGAACTGGCATATGAGAAGCAAATGGAGATATATCAGGTGAAAAATATTGAATTGTAGAGTATGGAGTGTCAACAACTTCCCAGGTGAGTGTAAAAGACAGATTTTTAATATATGAAAACATTGTTCGAAATAGAAAAATATTTTCAAAAAATTTGACATCGTATGACACATAAAATTAAGTGTGAATGAGATCAAAACATTGGTGCGCATAATGAGCCTGAGAGAAGCCTAGATAAACACATGGAGTTGACCTAGGCTCAAGCTTATGGGTGGTGTAAGGTTTAAGCCATAGGTAACATAGACAACCAAAAGTTCTAACTGAATCTTATATCGGTAAGACACCAAATTATTTTTGATATGGAGATGTATTATTTAAAAGATGTGTGGGCAATCAATTAATAAGAAAGGTTGACTGTTGAAAAGCAAGCAACCAAAAATGTGGTAGTAAGGACGGCTTATGTAAAAGTGCTTTGTCAGTTTCAACTATGTGCCTATGGCGACGCTCTACTATGGCCACTCTTTGTGAGGTATAAGGAGTTGATACAAGGTGTTCAATTCCATTAGTGTACAAAGAGACAATCTTCCTTTTAAATTATTTTTCCATTAAGGGATGAAACTTCGAAAAAATATCTCGAACCTCATGATTATTTTTACGAGTGTACAACTAACTATATTTGGTGTACCGAAGAATGAAAACATGATAATATATCATTTTTTATCAATGGAGAGGTGGGTGAAAGACCCTACAAGTCACTAAAGAGTATTTGCAGCAGAGCAACGCTAACTAGAGACAAAATGTTGAATGGAAAATGTTTAACTTTATTTGAACAACATAAATTACAAAAAGTAAAGTTTGTAGGTGATGAAATTGGGAGAGAAGTTTATGCAAAACAAAGTTCAATGTTCTTGAATGGGGATGGCCAAGGAGACGGTGACAGACGTGGTATGGAAATGTTGTTGTGGAAACTTGAACATTTGGCTTAGTAACTTAGAAGTTGGACCATTCATAGAGTCCATCCTATTCCGACCAGAAACCCCTAGAGCCTACATTTTCAAGTCCTTCACAAAGAAACAAAAAATGGGAAAAATTGATAGCATGTGCACACAAAGTATCAATTAGTCTAAAAGCATTATTTGATGCAACTAATTCACTATATCCCTGATGAGTAATTGATATTCTTTTACCACCACCCATATCTCTGCCTTCTGAACCATGGTATGCCTCAAGATTGTTTGGCTCTATTGTGACATGATGAGTAGCACCAGAGTCGACAATCAATTGGTTTGCGGCAGCCATATTATCTGATAGAAAATTTTTCTTAGCCTCTAAATGATTGTGAGACTGTTACCTACAAACAATATTGGCAGTATGACCCTATTTGCTTCATAACTGACAACAAACAAGGTTATAAGTATAACGACGATTGTTGGAAGTGGTGGATTTGTGGTGAGTTACCACAATAGCAATGACTGCACTGTTATCTTTCTTCAATTCCTCGTGGTTGAGGAAGTGCTCATAATTGATTAGTTTCTCATGCAGCTCAACATATGAGATGATGGAATCTCTTACTCGAATTGCAATAGAAATTTCACAAAGATCTGACCACAGACCACTCAAAATTTTCACTACTAGCTTATCATTGGTGACTATAGCACCAGCAGTGGCAAGCTCATTGAAAACATAGTGCACTTGATGGAGATAATCACCGACTGTGCAGGAGACCTCTGATAGTCCAACGAGTTGGTCACGAAGATTAAAATACGTTTGGGACCTTTTGGCATAAGCTAGGTGCAGGGAGTCCCAATCACATTTAGCACTGGAGGCAGCAGCCACGGTTGAGGTAATCGTTAGATCGACAGAAGCCTTTATGGAATTCTGGATAAATTGATCTTGGTGAAACCAAATGTTGTATTCTAGGTTCACCACTTCTCTGTTATTTTTGTATGACAATATTCAAAGGAGTGGGAGAAAAACAATCAAGATGGCAAAACAGAATGTGCCCATACAAAAGAATGGAAATATGGGCTTCCAATGTATACAAATTGTGGTTGCCAAACAAGCTTTATCGGCAGCAGCGAAATGGGATTGAACTGGAAAACAACGTTAGAGTTGCTGCCAGTGGAGGTTGCAGTCAATAAGTTCTTAGGCCTGGTAAGAGGGAGCCTGCAGTGGTAGTCAAAGGATCGAAAAGAAAAAACTCGAAAGAGTTAAAAGGGCGGCTTTGATAACATATAATTACTTGAGCAACATGAAGCAAAAGGATCATTTTATTAATGAATTCTAAACTGATACATAAACTCACATTAAATAACAGAGACTCTATTAGAGAGTCCCTCCTAAATTGGAATCTAAACCTATAAACTAGGAATATGAGATAACAAACTTCTAAAGCAGTGGATACAAAGCTTACAACCTATGCATAAAAACTAGTGAAACTATAGGGAGTAACAAAGTTCTAATAGATGACATGTTGATCAACAATAGAGACATTTATGACATAAATACTTCTAAGCATATGCTAGAAATCAATTTTTTTATGAAAGATCGTGGAGTTGCTGATGTGAACTCAAGTATAAGAATCCATATAACTCCACAATGTCTAGCATTGTCATAGTCTCATTACATTGAAAGGTACTTGACTAGTTCAAATATTTGGATTTTAATATTGTCAAGACTACAATAAATGTGAGCTTTGCACTTCAAAAGAATGAAGGCGAAAGTGACTCAAAATTGGATTGTTCAAGAGTATTTGGGAAGTATGATGTATATTAGGAAATGTACACGACCAGATAGAACATGTGATATTTGTAAACTGAGTCAGTTTACAAATAATACCAATCAAACTCATTTGATGACAATGAAAAGAATTTTGGGGTATTTAAAACATACTCAAAACTAAACCTTGCATTATAAAAAATTTCTAGTAGTATTGAAAGGATATATTGATGCAAAGTGGATCACCAGATAAAATGAGAAAAATCCACGAGTGGATATGTATTAACTCTTGGTGGAGGAGCAGTCTCTTGGGAATCTTCTGTAGAGACATGGACCGCTAGTTCTACAATGATCTCTGAGCTTGTCGCTCTAGATAAGGCGGGTGAATAAGTTGAAAGACTCTGTAACCTCTTGATAGATATTCTTATTTGGCCCAAAATTTTGGCATCAATATGCATACACTTTGATGGTTAAGATGCAATAGGTAGGGCATGGAGCATGATTTATAACGTAAAGCTTCATCATTTAAGACATAAATATAATATCTAGAAAACTACTCTCTAATGGAATTATCACAATTGACTAACTAAAGCATACATATGCTTAAAATTAAATTAAATTCATTAAACTCAAATACACAACTTTAAAAAGTGTGAACAATACTCAATAGATAAACTCATAGTTTGTAAAATCAACTGAAAAGAAGGTAAATGCTGAAAAACTACCTAACTCTATCTATCTATGAAGTCTCTACTATTACAGAAGGATATCGGGACAAGACCCACGACATCTTAAAACTACGAACAATAAGATAACGGTGGAGTGATACGCTCAAATTACACCTCCTTTCAGAAGCATAAGCGATTGTTATCAAGTAAAGAACCCAACTTGTAGGTTGAGATCGATCCCACGAGGAAAATGGTTTAGACTTTACTTTTAACCAACAATTATATTCGATTAGTCAAATTATTTCCAGAAACAGGTAATAAAAAGGGGGGGTTTGTGCTTGTGTGAAACAAATAGTAAGAACTTAAGAAGTAGTCAATAATTAAACTCAACTTTGGTTGTTATCAAGATAAGAGAAATAACTAGGGTATACGTGTTCCCCATAATCTCATAACGCAGTAATCCTAGTAATAGCAATCCTTTTCTAGTGTATTACATGCAAAGTGATAAGTTAGGTATCTCTAAATCCTTGGTCCGGCATCTAGAGAATTTCACCCCGCACCTTGGTCCGGCTACGTGTGTATAATTTACTAACCCTTACCTTTACCTCATATTAGACATCATAATCGATGTTTGGCTTAGTTATTACTTCGCACCAATCGACACTAGCCTATTAGATAGTATCACACTAAATCTATGTTGATAATTCTTTTCTTGTTAATTACCTCCTTGGTCCGGCAAGTAGTAACAAGGCGAGTTCTAACGTTGGCCACCGTTAAAAAGACTTCTAAACGAAAGAATTATCAATGCATGCAAAATACTAGTCAAGAATTGCTTATTTACTATTCATACTTTGTTAATCGATCATGGTTCCCACAACCCTAGTTGTGGATTTAGTTACTCATATTAGCAAGAACACAATTCATAATTGTAGATGGAGAAATCATGAACTTACGTAAAGAGAATAATAAACCCAGAAAATTAACTTGAATTGCAAAGCCAAAATCTTCAAAACGAACTTGGGAAATCAATAATTGCTAGGGTTGCAAATTAATCTCCAAAGTTACAAAGCAAAAATAGAATAATAGTGTCTAACCCCCAAAAACGAGGTTTACATGTCCTATTTATAGAAAACAAATCCTAAATAAAAAAGGAAACAAATTAAGGAAAGTTTTGTTCAGGTACGCGTCTTCGATCCACGAGACTGACTTACGGACCGTCGATTGATCTACGGTCCGTAAGTCCCTTCCGTCACTCGGGACTTAGAAAATATTTCAGCATCCAACAATCAGCTTCTCTGAAGCAAACGACGGACCAGCAGCACGGACCGTAGATCGACCTACGGTCCGTCAATCCCTTCCGTAGCTCCATACTTAGCATCTTCAAAAATCAGGTACTGGAACCCTCGCAGTCTCACTCTACGGATCAACAGTACGGTCCGTAGATCAATCTACGGACCGTCAATGGGCACCGTGGTTCCACACTTGGTCAGATTTCCCTGATTTGTCCTCAACACATTCCTGCTGATCTACGGTCATCACCTACGGACCGTGAATGGACCTACGGTCCGTAGATGACCTCCGTGGATGCCTTTTTCTGCATTTCCTTCAGCTGTCTCTAAACTTCCGCGCCTGAACACCTTTCCTGCAAAACATGATAAAATACATAAAAACCAATATAAAAAGGCCCTAGACACACACAACTTGTAAGTGAAATGTATTAGAAATACCGTAAACTCACGGTATATCAACACCCTCAACTTAAATTCGTTGTTTGTCCTCAAGCGACGCACTAGAACTCTAAACGACACTTGTATAGAAGCAAGCATTTCTACTCAAGCAATCACATGGCTCTCTACCTCCTCATTGTTCGGGTGCACATTCGTTCACTTAGACTCGACAAGCCAACTCATGTGGATCACATCATGACACAGACCAACCAACTGACACACAACATACACCTTCTCACTGTCACCCAGGTACCAACTTTCCAACAATGGAACTAGTGCCCTTACTTCAAACGAAATCCTCTTTTAGCAAAAATTTGATTTCATTCATGGTACAAGGATTTATTCAACACTCACGCTCAAAAGTAATTTCAAATATAGTTAGTGCTTACTGCCATAAGCTTGCCCTTATTTTCACTGCTCAGACTCTTCAAACTAGACTCCAGGATCACTATAGGACTTTATTGGCTTGTAACGTAGGTTCAGGGTCAGGTGTGTTACATTTGGGTACTGTTTAGTGACTTTCTGCCCTCCTTGTCATTACACTAGGCTATTAACCTCATTTTGCCCTATTTTTGTCATATTATTGCTTTACCGCTTTCCCTTGATTTTCTTCAACCACGGAAGTGACTTTAAACTTTGTAGCTCAATTTCTTTTTATTTTATTGCTCCTTTCTCTTTGAATAATTCACATCCTTTCCTTACGTTTCCCCCATTTATTCTCTTTTTTTTTTTCATCCCCATTTTTCTTTTAGTTTCCTCTTTCATAACCACCCTCAACTTATGGATTTTCCATTAGTTGAGGTGCACAATATCCGATGTCAGGTCAGGGCCAAGATTGCAGTTACTTTTTACATTAGCCACCCTCAACTTAGGCTTTTGGCCTAAGTCAAAGTGCACATGTCCACGGAGGGACCGGGGCCAACATAGTAGATTATGGGAAAGTGAGTTCGGGGTTTTAGAAAGAAATGGTTTTTTTTTAGGCTCAAAGTGGGATCAAAGAGAACATTTATTTCATTTGGTTGAATCCTTCTAGGCAATTTATGGATTTTTCAGAACAACGGCCTATGATCACTTCCTATCCTCTAGATTGAATTGTCTTAGCAGGACTAACCGGGCAAGTTCTAGTTTTGCACAAAACTGTTTGAACAGTCAATGATTCTCACCCACTCTTGGCACAAGTTTCATTATCAGATTATCAGATTACCCAGTTCAAGTTTCAGGTTTAATCATGCAATCAGGTCGATTGTTACTATGTCATACTCAGAGCCAACACAATCAACAACTCGTAGCCTACTTCTAGCATACAACCCAGAATCTGATGGGTATCATTTTTCCTAAGCCATCATGCTTCGTTCTGTATCATGCTTCTACACATACAATCCTAATACATGCCGGTTCAATAAAAATTAAACAGTCTCTTGGGGTAAAAGAACACGGGCAAGAAAACCCCAAGAGAGGATTCATGAGTTGGGTTACTCAGGCTTCACCCTAAAAATAGATGCAATTGTCCACAATGCATACATAGATAGTAAAAGTGAATGGATTTTGAGTGAAGCAAACCTGTGGCGCAAAGCGCCGGTGAATCATCAACAAGCAGGGGGATTCAGTTTCCCGGAGCCCTCTGGAACATCAGTGGGGGCACCATCAGTAGTGCCCACCTCAGCAATCCTAGCACCCTCAGTAGTGCTCTCTATCAAATGCTCTGCACCATCAATGGTGCTCGCAATGCCTCTCAAAATGGGTTGATCCTCTGCAACTGGGGCAGAGCTCGATGCCCCTGCAGCTCTCTCATGCACCCTCTGCTGGCACAACTCTTCGTCTGCGATCGAAGCCCACCTAGCCTCCTTCTCCTGTCGACGCTGTCTTTTCTGAGCTTTCTCTTCCTCCGTGCGATGAGAGCGGTGCCACTTGCCCTTGGCATGTGTCGGTGCAGGACCCTCCTCGGCGATGCCACTGAATAGAGCATCTATCACTGTATCATCAGCCAACGCAGTAGGGGCAGCCTGAGTCTCCACTGAAGGTGCAACATGAATGGCATCAATATCAGTTCGGAGGCTGGCTATGTCAGCCTGCAAAGCAGATAAGTCTGTAGCCGGGACTGATCGCTCGAGGAGTCGCAACTCAAAGGCGTCAAGCCGCTTATTAACCGCCAGGACCTTACGGTCCATCATCCCCTCCATCGTGCGCTCCAATCTAGCCTCGGACTCGACAATCGACTTTTGCATCCAAGGCTGGATGTGATGCAGCAGTGTGGCCATTTGCGCCTCTAACTTTTGTACTCTAGCCATCGGGACAACCGTCGCTCCTAACTGTGGTGTGGACTGGGAAGAACTAGGAGCAACACTAGCTGCCTGAGAAAAGGAGCCTGGGACAGTGTCAGTGTGGTCTGGGATAATGGGGTCACCGCCCTGTGCCTGCCCCACAGTGTCTGCAAGATCGGAGCCCAGGGGGGTACCTCAATCTGGGGCTCTCTGCGAGGTGCTGCCACATTCGCGTCATCCCGAATAAGGCCGATGTCCAATGCCCCTGTAGGGTGGACTAGCCTGTCACAATGCCAGATCGGCACTCCAGAGTCCCTGCACAAGTGAATTATCAGACAGGGGAAAGGGTAAGTAGTGAAGGTCCTGAAAGCTCTCTCGTGGATCTCTGCCAACAGCATTCGGGCAAAGTCGATCTCTACTCCCGCCACCAATGCAGCAACCATCACCGCTCTGTCCCAACTGACCTGATTGTCAGCTTTTGTGGGCGACACTCTGTTGCGTACCAACAGCCAGAAGAATTTGATACGCTCAAATTACACCTCCTTTCAGAAGCATAAGTGATCGTTATCAAGTAAAGAACCCAACTTGTAGATTGAGATCGATCCCACGAGGAAAATGGTTTAGACTTTACTTTTAACCAACAATTATATTCGATTAGTCAAATTATTTCCAGAAACAGGTAATAAAAAGGGGGGGTTTGTGCTTGTGTGAAACAAATAGTAAGAACTTAAGAAGTAGTCAATAATTAAACTCAACTTTGGTTGTTATCAAGATAAGAGAAATAACTAGGGTATACGTGTTCCCCAAATCTCATAACGCAGTAATCCTAGTAATAGCAATCCTTTTCTAGTGTATTACATGCAAAGTGATAAGTTAGGTATCTCTAAATTCTTGGTCCGGCATCTAGAGAATTTCACCTCGCACCTTGGTCCGGCTACGTGTGTATAATTTACTAACCCTTACCTTTACCTCATATTAGACATCATAATCGATGTTTGGCTTAGTTATTACTTCGCACCAATCGACACTAGCCTATTAGATAGTATCACACTAAATCTATGTTAATAATTCTTTTCTTGTTGATTACCTCCTTGGTCCGGCAAGTAGCAACAAGGCGAGTTCTAACGTTGGCCACCGTTAAAAAGACTTCTAACCGAAAGAATTATCAATGCATGCAAAATACTAGTCAAGAATTGTTTATTTACCAGTCATACTTTGTTAATTGATCATGGTTCCCACAACCCTAGTTGTGGATTTAGTTACTCATATTAGCAAGAACACAATTCATAATTGTAGATGAAGAAATCCTAAACTTACGTAAAGAGAATAACAAACCTAGAAAATTAACCTGAGTTGCAAAGCCAAAATCTTCAAAACGAACTTTGGAAATCAATAGTTGCTATGGTTGCAAATTAATCTCCAAAGTTACAAAGCGAAAATAGAATAATAGTCTCTAACTCCCAAAAATGAGGTTTACATGTCCTATTTATAGAAAACAAATCCTTAATAAAAAAGGAAACAAATTAAGGAAAGTTTTGTTCAGGTACGCGTCTTCAATCCACGAGACTGATTTACGGACCGTCGATGGATCTACGGTCCGTTAGTCCCTTCCGTCACTCGAGACTTAGAAAATATTTCAGCATCCAAAAATCAGCTTCTCTGAAGCAAACGACGGACCAACAGCACAGACCGTAGATCGACCTACGGTCCGTCAGTCCCTTCCGTAACTCCATACTTAGAATCTTAAAAAATCAAGTACTGGAACCCTCGCAGTCTCACTCTACGGATCAACAGTACGGTCCGTAGATCAATCTACGGACCGTCAATGGGCACCGAGGTTCCACACTTGATCAGATTTCCCCGATTTGTCCTCAATACCATGCCTGCTGATCTACGGTCATCACCTATGGACCGTGAATGGATCTACGGTCCGTATATGACCTTCGTGGATGCCTTTTTCTGGATTTCCTTCAGCTGTCTCTAAACTTCCGCGCCTGAACACCTTTCCTGCAAAACATGATAAAACACATAAAAACCAATATAAAAAGGCCCTAGACACCTACAACTTGTAAGTGAAATATATTAGAAATACCGTAAACTCACGGTATATCATGGAGTCCTACAGAATATGAGAAGGCTCACCTGTAACACCACAGAACATAGCTCAGATAAAACAACAGATAATTGGTGAACCATGGAGCTTTTCACGGGCCGTGGTCAACGCCACGAGCTGCGGGGAGGGTCGTGGCCATGAGATAGAGCCACCAGGGCTAAGGCATCATACCATAGAGCCCACAATGGGACGTGGTCTTGATGACGGGCCGTGGTGAGGCTCGTGGAGTTGAGCCATTAGGCCTTTAGCCCAAGTGAAAGACCACAGTTGCCTCACGGCCTGTGATCCTTCACACGGGCTGACTAGATGAGCACGACACACTTGACGGTCTGTGATCCCTCAGATGGTCCGTCATAGGGCCTGTGGAAATCCTCGCCACATTTTAAGTTAGAGCCATTTGGTGTTTTCCCCTATGCAGTGGACAC